>NC_062201.1:340540-640540 GCF_912470025.1 Vespa velutina
TAAGGAACAGGGAATAACATTTCCTTCTAGCCAAATTCAGAGTACTCTTTTCAAAGAATTCTACGATGAATGCGGTGTACCAACAGCTAATATACCTTACATCGAAGCTCATGGTACAGGAATTAAAGTCGGCGATCCTGAAGAAATAAATGCTATAGATCAGATTTTTACCAAAAACAGAACCAATCCTCTTAAAGTCGTTTCCATCAAATCAAATTTGGGTCATACTGAACCAGTCAGTGGAATTTGCTCCATTGCCAAGGTAAACATATTTTAAAGTATAAGATGAGACAATTATTCGTTCATCTTCATTTCTTTGATATTTTACAGGCGATAATATCGATGGAGTCAGGTCTAATACCCCCAAATATTAATCTTAATCAACTACGCAAAAACGTGAAAGCTTTTACAGAAGGGAGAATCATACCTGTTACCGAAACGTCTCCGCTTGGTGGGGAATACATAGCCATTAATTCTTTCGGCTTTGGTGGTGCTAATGCTCACATCTTACTCAAATCAAATCCAAAGACAAAGATCAATAAAGGATTGCCAGATGACGATTTGCCAAGACTCGTAGCAGTTTCTGGACGTACCGAAGAAGCAGTAGTAACTATATTAAATGATGTAGGTACAACGTACTTTTAAAGACCTGAAAGTATTATACTTGATTACGTTAAAATAAAATAGAACGATATAATTCCAACATACTATTACATAGATCGATAATCGACCCATAGACGTCGAATTCATTCGCCTCCTTCATAATATCCACGTTAAGGAAACATCAGGTCATTTATGTCGGGGATACACTATAACTGATTTTAAATCGTTTGACAAGAAACTGAGAAAGATTGAAAAATATTCTGGTATAAAAAAGCCAATATTGTTTGTTTTTTATGGAATGGGATCGCAGTGGTTTGGAATGGGTATGGAAATTTTTGTTCTAATATTTCTTCGTAACCATAAAAATAATAACCATTGCGATTATCAAATGTATTGGAATGTGGAATTTGTAATTTACCAGGTCAAGCCCTGATGAGAATTCCCACATTTGCCAAAGCAATAGAGAAATGCGATGTTGTATTAAAGCAGTGTAATTTGAATATTTATAAAATTTTAACTGAAAAAGACAATACCATGTTCGACAATATCTTGCACTGGATCGTCGGAACTGCTGCGGTTCAGGTAATATCGACAACTATTTAATTATTTGGGTGGAGCGCATTCGTTCGATAAAATCTATAAAAAGAAAAATTCTTTACAGATCGGTTTGGTAGTTCTTCTATCTTCCGTAGGCGTAGTACCGGACTACGTCATCTGATATTCCGTTGGTGAACTTGGTTGTGCTTATGCAGATGGATGTTTTACAGCGGAGGAAATAATATTAGCAGCATATTCGAGAGGAAGTGCGTTGATAGAAACAGAAATACCTCACGGTTCTATGGCAACGGTAGGGCTTTCCTATGAAGACATTAAGAATCGCTGTCCTACTGATATCGATATCGCATGTCACAATGGAAGTGAAAGTACAATTGTTAGCGGATCGACCAATTCTGTGAAGGCATTCGTTAAAAAATAAAAGGTTCGTTTGAAGATAATTAGGATCTAGCCAATAAAAATATTCTTTACTATTAAAATGATTTTTTTGAATGTGTTTCTATTTGGCAGGAAACTGAAATTATCGTAGAAGAGGTGTCGTGCAATAATATACTTTATCACAGCCGTTATATCGCAACAATTGGATTGAAATATTTTGTATGTTTAAAAAAAGTGATACCAGTAGCGAAGCTACAAAGTCCTTACGAAGGAGATAAGTTTTCATGCTGTAATGTTAGATCAAATTATAGTTACCAAGAACGGAATCAGAAATAAAATAAGTTCAAAAGTAAACAAACTCCTTAAGGAAAATGCAATCAAACCGATTGTAAGAACAATCTTTGGCAAAGACCAAGTAGAGAAAGAAGCCTTTAGATTCATGGCTGCTGATAAACATATTGGAAAAGTAAGTTGTGATTGTTGTTTTAATATTCATTTATTTGTGCTATCTTAAATTATAACTCGAAATCCATCTTGAATTTCGTAGGTACTAATAAAGATACGCGAAGAAAATGAACAACTGAATACCCCCATCTTGGCTGAACCTTATTATAGATGTTTCCCGAACAAAAGTTATATAATTATTGGCGGCTTGGGTGGCTTTGGTTTAGAATTAATCGATTGGTTGGTTCTTCGAAATGCTAAAAATATTGTTATTACTTCACGAAACGGCTTAAAGAATGGTTATCAACGAATGAGAATCAAGAGATGGGAATCATACGGTGTGAATATTAAGATCCTTGACGGTCTCGATGCTGCTAAACGAAAAGACTGCGAGCTTATAGTAAAATCAGCAATAGATGAAAGTCCCGTCGATGGTGTATTTAACCTCGCGGTTTCTTTGAAGGACCGTATTTGTCGTAACCAAACGATGCAATCTTATGAAGAATGTTTCAAGGGAAAGGCCTGGACAACGAAACGTTTGGACGAAGTTACTAGAAAGCTTTGTCCAGATCTTCGGCACTTCGTAGTTTTCTCTTCCGTCTCGTGCGGAAGAGGAAATGCTGGCCAAACGAATTATGGTATGGCTAATTCCGTTATGGAAAGAATATGTGAAAAGAGAGTAGAAGAAGGTTTGCCTGGATTAGCTATTCAATGGGGAGCGATTGGAGACGTCGGTCTTGTCGCGGATATGCAGGATAATGATAAAGAACTTGTTATTGGCGGTACTCTACAGCAAAAAATAACATCATGTTTAGAAGAAATGAATCGATTTTTGGTGCAGGATAAACCTATAGTTGCTAGTATGGTAGTTGCTGAAAAACAATTAGATAGCGATCGTGCAGACAATGTCGTAAATGCTGTCTTAAAAATTATGTGTAAGTTTCGGTTTATCCATGGATAATGCTAAATTTTATAATTTTATTTTGTTTTCGCCAGCTTTTTTTTATCTTTATCTTTTTTAAATAAAGAATTTTTGATTATAGGTATTAACGACTTGAAGAGTATCAATCAAGAAACTTCCTTGGCTGAACTTGGAATGGATTCTATGATGGGCGTAGAAATAAAACAAACTTTAGAGCGCGATTATGAAATATATCTCAACGCGAAAGATATTCGCAGCTTAAATTTTGCCAAACTTATGGAAATAGAAAATAAGCTAATAGGTGATAGTAATCGTATTGAAATTATTACCGAGAAAATATTATTTGGTACAAAGATATTGATGCAATTGATCGGCGAAGAACTTTCCTCCGAACTAATCATCTCCCTTAAAACTAACCCAGAGGAAAATCGGAGCGAGATATTCTTCATTCCAGGTATTGAAGGCTTTGGTATCATTTTCAAAACATTAGAATCGAAAATCAAGTCGCCAGCGACATGTTTCCAACTTGGGACAAATTATGAATTAGAAACTATTGAAGAAATGGCCCTTTCATTTCTACCGGTATACTCTTTTACTAAAGATATATTTGATCAAATTAAATATTATTCAATCTGTTGTATTTAAATTGTATGTAACTTTACATATTACAGCATATACTAGAGAAACTTAAAGATCGAAAAGATTTTACTTTAGTGGGATACTCATTCGGATCGCTTGTAACAATTGAACTCACGCGACAATTAGAAAACAAAGGGTTTAAAGGCCGACTAATTTTGATAGACGGTGCTCCTCAACTAATAAAAGAATTAGTAAACCATCAGTTACAATCGTCATCGGAGGAAGAGCTACAAAACAAAATTTTTGTTTTTATGGCGAGAACATTAACATCTGTTAATATTGAACAGGTTTGTTATCGTTTTTTGTATTTCTGTCTATTGTCAAACGAATTTCAAAACGTTACTTTCCAGCTTGTACTTGAATTGCAAAAATCCAAACCGTGGGATGAGAAAGTAAAAGCATTCTTTAATGTATTGCCTCCCGAACACAAGCAATTATATTTGGAACGAGATCTAAAAAACGCTATCCTTTCATTTTATGTGAGATTGCGAGCAGCCATGAAATATAATCCAGAACCATTACCATATATAAGAGCTCCAATCACATTGCTCAAGCCGATGTTATCGTCTGTACGACATATCTCATATGATTATGGACTAGAGAAAGTAAGTTTTAAAAATTTTTATATATCATAAATATAACATTAATCTACTAAAAAGTACTGTTATTTTCAGATAACTGACGGCAAAGTAGAAGTACATGTTATTGATGGCGATCATTCCACGATGTTAGAAAACAATGAAATTGCAATGGCGATTAATTGTGGACAGCTTAAATAGAACTAAAGAAAAATTAAATGATATAAAGTAATATATATATTTATACACATTTACATAGCTTTTAGTTTCATTCGCAGGAGTGATAATTTTTATAAAAATTTTTATAAAAATTATCACTCCTGCGAATGAAACTAAAAGCTATGCTTCGTCAATAGTTTTTACTTATTCATTTAATCCACTAGCGGGATATTGCAACACAAACAGTGTGTAATTTCATATTATTATTATAAACTTGATCTTTTTCATTACTTACGTATTTTTACTTTGTTTTATAATTATATCATTTATTAAAAATTTCCTTGTATTCTGAATGAATATTTTATAATATAATTTTGAATATTATTATTATTATCATCAAAGTAGTTTTATTATAAATACATTTAATATTAGGAGATATTATTATTTAAACAAGAGAATTTATATTAAACGATCTAATCATAAATCAAAGCAGAAATACGTAAAACACGAATAGAAACAGATTTTTCAAAAATAATGCAAAACTATAAGCTGTTCGTGATGCATTACTCTGCTAATATTATAAATTGTTATTACGGCAGTAATGAAAATAACATTAAAAATAATAATATAAAAATGACACTATCGGGAAATAATTAAGTAACTATAGTTACCTCCACGTTTGTAGTTAATTCTACATTTTAAATAAATTCGAAATGATGGAGAAAGAAGAAATAACGATATATTTTCTTAATTTATTCCGACATGTCAAAAATCAATAATAAACATTTTTGTGGAGCGACAATATTAACTATTTATTTATTTTTCTTTGTTTTAATAATTTTCCTTTAATTAACAATAATTTTGGTTTATTTACTTCTATTGAGAATACTTACTACATTATCAACATCCTGATTAAAGAAAAAAAAAACAAATTTTTTAGTTTCACTTTCTTAATGCATGATAATTTCCGGCTAATAAATTTTATTTCATTTGAGTCATTCAATCTCTTCGGTTAATCAGTCTATCTTTTCCAGTGAATTTATGGCAGGATTTTGTAATTTTCAAGGACAAATCGTTTCAATATATTTTCTCTAATTCTTCAGAAAACTCTTAATTGTAAACAGCTTAAATAGAACTAATAAAAATTATATGTATATATATATATATATATATATATATATATATATATATATATATATATATACATTTGCATAGCTTTTAGTTTCATTCGCAGGAGTGATAAAAATTAACTTCGTCAATAGTTTTTACTTATTCATTTAATCCACTAGCGGGATATTGCAACACAAACAGTGTGTAATTTCACATTAGTATTATAAACTTGCCCTTATTCATTACTTACGTATTTATTAGACGAATACGAATGCTTAATCACGTATCGATTAATATGGTTCAAAATATGTAAATTTTATCAAATCAAGACTTGTTTTTGATTATCTCAACAATAATAATAAATAATAAATACTATAGTACAAAATATATTTACTACAAATAAATAGTATTGAATCATCAATTTGACCAATCTTAAACTATTTCTGACTACCAATTTATCAATATTGTTTTTGACAAATTCCATATGACTTTTTCTATCTATTGCCAATTCCAAATATATTTGAAGTTTATATAAAGTTTGTGTAAAGTTTATATAAAGAATGTTACACAGATTTAGATAAAATGATGGTAACTCTCCATCTATGCATATTTTCGGTAATCATTTCTGTACGATATACTCGTATTTTATCTTGATTGCATACTCCAATGCGTTTATATGTATATAGGTGCGTGCGCATGTATTTAATAAATGTAAGAGAAAGGCAGAGAGGAAGAGAAAGAGAGAGAGAGAGAGAGGGAGAGAGAGTGAGAGAAAGATAGAGACAAAGAGAGAGAGAGAGAAAGAGAGAGAGAGAGAGAGAGAGAGAGAGAAAGAGAGAGAACATAGATTATATGCGTATCTAATATAAAAGCTTTCGTTTCTTATAATAATTTTGAAATTGCTAGAATAGAACGGAATGGATGATTTGAATCGAAATGACGATTTGAATTTATTGTATTATTCAATCGAAAATTTATGCTCCTTCCCAGCCGCTTGATAATAAACAAAACAATCGACTTCACGGAATGACAGCAACTACTCGCATTACATCAGATCGTACATCAGATAACGTTTTATGATTCAAAGAATAAAATAAAAATTATTTTGTTTAACATTGTTATTGTTTCAATTATTTGTACAGAACTCTTTCTAATGTTCAAAACAATGATTATTTATAGATAGTCTTGGACTATGAAAAATATCGATGCTTTTTAAGATGAAAGTCCTTGATTGTTTCCGACAAGGAACATCCTAAATACAGAGATTCTTAAAGTAGGGGTAATGACAAACCAGTGAATCGCGTTAAATACCAAAATATGAGAATATTTAGCCTATTGATTAGAAGAGTTCATTACGGGTTTAGAAGATCGATTAATCTAAACAGAGCCTATTATTGTAGTCAGATTTTAGTAAAAAAAAGTTCTGGAATCGTCGTTTCAGTAATATCGCAACCCGCATCATTTTAATCATGGTCAATCGACAAAACAATTCACTAAAGCAATCTTACTTGCTTTGGAGAACCGAAAGGTGTCCGCAATAGCAAAGTGTCGACCCTGTGTTTTCGAAAAAACACGGCAAATCTTTCTTCAGGAATAAGCTCCGAGAAAGGAACACGATGCTATCGCAAATTAAATATTTATACAAAATCGCTGACACAGATTAATCGCGAATCGATTACTTGATAAATAATCTAAGTTGCGAATTGGTCATAAAAGACATTAAGATTCAAGAAAGATACCCGTAAAATCATCTTAGTCGTTAATCGATTGTATAACGAGATTTTTATCATACATAGAATACATCTTAGTCGCAAAAAGATGTACAGCGCTATCAATACATTATACGTGAATAGATATTAGATATAAAAAATTAACATATATGTATTTACTTTATTTGCAAAGTAACAGATGTTTATTACTTTAGGTATCGAGAAGTAATATATATTTATTTTATAGAATAGTTGTAACGATGGGAAAGAGAATCATTCTAATGGAAGTTATAATAAATTTTGGCACTGATTTTTTTGAAAAATTTGTTTATCATTCAATTCTTCCGACTAATTACCTTGCAAATAATATTTATCTGGCATCGTACTTACTGTTATTAAATAAACCTGGCATCCTTTACAAATCTCCGACTGCACTTGACATATTTTCCCTTTGATAGGACCCCATATAAAAGAATTTAGAATAATTAAGTTAAGCGATAGCGCAGATTAACATATTGAATGACCGCGACCATTGTAATTCCGATTTTATTTTTCTCTTGTAATAAACGATTTATGCGCTGGACAACCATTATACTCATATCATTTAATGACAAGGTTATTAAAGTAAAAACAATTAGCTTCGATTGATCGTGAGTAAGAAACCGTGTGGAAACAAATGCATAGCGATCATAAGTATGTAAGCAAAGAGAAACATATGGAAAGAAAACAATATAAACGTTTCGTACTTTTCTTCAAATACGTTTGTATTAGATAGACCGTCATGGGTCGAAATTACCAATGACACGATTTGTTGAGAATTCACGCTTCAAACCACCACATAAAATGATACATTTTTCCTTCTTTTATTATCATAAATTACCATCATCATATGTTTCACGATGCATATAATATATGTTTTTGTTTCCTCTTCTTTTTATTGTTTTTGAAATTATATAACTACATTACATATTATTATCATAGTAGTAATAATAATAATAGTAATAATATGAAATGAACTATTACAGAGAAAACCATAACAAAATGCCACTGGGACAAAAACTTCGTAGATGATGTCGAAACAAACTCATATTTTGATCTTTATTAAAAATAATATATAATATAAATATTCACTAATTATTTTAAAAAAAAATAATAGACAAATGTGTATACTTTATATGCATTTGTCATCGAACAAAATTATACTGTTGATGTATTCTATCTAGCACAGATCATCGTGAAATTCACGTCAACCATCAGTGGTGAAAATAAATATAAAAGATTGAATTGTAACACCTCATTACATTATCAAATAAGGAAAAACGAGTAAATTAGTTCATTATTTTTTTTTAGATCGATACCATAATAGAAACATCATACAATAATGAAAGCCATGTTAGCCTTGAACCTAGAACTGTAAAATTATCAATATACTATACATTACATATAGAATTTCTCTTTTTAGTCTATAAAGTCTAAAAGAAACTATAAATTTTTCCAAAATTTAACAATATCCTAAACTCAGATTCTTTGACATAAACAATTGAATACGTATTTCCTTATTTTTACCATAAAATTATCTGACCAAAGCTTATTATAATGATTGAGTGAGTTATCATAACTTCTTCATGCAAGGATTTCTTTGTATTCGAAAATGTTTAAAGAATATGAACATCAGCTATTAATGCACACAACCAACCAGCCGATCGTTACTTCATGGACATAAAACAAATGTCATTCCAGCATGTATAGTAATAGGGCTTCATCTCTTTTGCCAAAAATTTCGAAGAGTGAAACAATATTAAACTTTTTCTTCGCGAAAAACGTTAGCATTTATGCCATAAATCAGAACAGAAGTAATTCCTAATCAATTTTAATAAACGAGATCTCATTTTAAAGACAAAAGTTTAATCTACAGCGTGTTGGTTTCAAATCCTATAAAAAAGCTTTTTTTTTCTTCAAAAATAAATCGTGTTAAAAATGGTATTCTTCGAGAATAATTGATACACAAATAAAAGCCTTTTTAGATTAAACCTTCGTCTTTCTTTTAATTTAAAAATGAGACCTTGTTCATCAAAATCGGTCAAGAATTACGCCTGTTCTCCTTGATATTTATTGATATTTTAATTCTTGATAACAACCAAAGATAATGAATAGCCTTAATTGTTTGAATTCCATTGACACAAAATATATAAACAAATAGAGCCAAACGAGCAACTTCATTTTTCTCGATTTACGAAAGACAGTAACTACTGTGAAGAATTTGTGGACATTGGTAATACATCAAACAGCTATGGTGGGCCAGAAATAATGTCAGATTCCGAATCCAATGAAGTCGATATGTCAAAATTGTTTCGAAATATATCGTTCCAAGAGATTAAGTAATATTTTGATTTAAAACTGTACAATTATGTGAAAAAGTATATTATTTTCGATTGAACCGAAAGTTTAATGACTTTTAGTTTTTTTTATAAAACATTCTGTACTTTCATTAATCACATATTTTGACTAATTATCTTCAAAAAATCATTAAACAAGTATAAGTCTAATAGATTGAAAATTAATCAGATTGACCACACATGAAAAAATTAATTTTAGAAGAAATTATTAATAATTACGTTTATAACTTTTGTCCAATCATATAAATAAATGATATGTATTTCCTCAAATGTTAGTTCTATTTAAAAGAAAAAACTTTTATCTTAGACTTTGTTCTCTATTTCTTACGGTATACCAGTTATAATACAAAATCGAAAAATGGATGATTTTGATTATCCCCTTGGAGTGAATATTAGCGGGAAAATAAAATGACGTAATACATACCTATATAAACTTTACATATTTCTAAAGTTTCATAATCTCCTAAATTTGCGAATTCGGAATCTTCCCTCCTAAGAAATTATCTTTGATAACTAGGAATTATCGCAATAGCTCACAGATCAAGGAGCGAGATTTTCGGCGGGCTTCTTTTGTTTCGAATTGGAACGTGTGTCGTACGATATTTTTCAACTGGTCACTTCATCGCCATATGATTGGTCAGCGCACGTCGATGCGCACACTATCTGTGACATGTACGTTCATGATAAGTTAGTGTTCTGTTTGCTGTGATTACATATTGTCAAAGAGATTACTACTTATATTCGGTGAAGAATTATTTTTTAATAATGATAGTGATTGACTTACGCATTTATAAGGATAATAATTAGATTCAAAACGATTTTTTCAAATTATTGAACAAATTGTTAAACAAACGTACCCATCTTCTACATCATTGAATTTATATAATTTTCATCTACAATACCTCCTACAAAAAGGTTATATGGTTCCATTTAATAGGAAGTTAACCTTGATTTTTTATTTTAAAAATTGTATCTTTGCAATGTTTACTTTGGTTTTGTTTTACTTATTTATTTTGGTAATTTAATTGACGATTGAACAGAAATATTCTTCCTGTTTAAGATATGAATGCAATTTTTCCCGTCATAACTTGGTTACGTTTCGATTGTTATTACTTATTATATTTGACAATGACAAGAGTTAAAGGAATGTTGAAATAAATAAAAAAATTAAGGAAATAGATACAACAAAACTCATTCTGTTATTTCAGAAGATGGTGAGCGAGATTAGGATTGAAAGTTCACTCAATACATCAACAATAGACACTTCTGTGTCTTTAGGTTTCTCAAAAATGTGACTTGTGAAGTCTGATAAAGTGTATTCGAATAAGGCAGTGTATGAAATAAATATGTTATTATACATTCCATTATTCTTAATTCGTTATTCAACGATTTTTTTAATTTGCAGTTTGCAATAGAGGGAGAATAAACTGAAGATGTTGCTAAAAGAAATGCGTTAGTTTGTAGTGTACAATTTCCTCTAGAAATTGTAAAAGTTATAAACGATGTTTTATAACGGATAACCATAAAGGATAATGAAAAAAATGAAAATACGATTTCGATTGAAGAAGTATGTCATGGATCAAATATCAGAATATTATAGAATACCAGAATAAGATACAATGAACATAACCTAGATGTTATAAAAATGCTGTATGTTCAACTTTCTTCCATACAGTATCAACGGATGACTAGATGCTTCAAAACTATTCTTCAAGTGATTGATGTAATTATATTATATGTCTCGTTCTCGATAATTATAATGTAGTCATCCTTGGCATGATAAAATCACAACGTCTGACGCATAAGGTTTTTTAAAAAAATAACGTCTGAAGTTTTTAGGTAAGGATCCTGAGTAAGGATCCACAACTAAAAGAAACGTGGTTGTAATCGAAAAATAAAGACCTGCCAGAGAAAAATAAAAAAGAAATCTTAGAATCATATAAAATTACACTGAATCGACCAAAATGAACCTTGAGATACTACCACTGTTATCAGATGTTGCTAAAAAGAGAGACCAACACTTCTTGGATACTCAGAAATGTGTCGGTACCATTGTATGGGCGTTGGGTGCGGCAGTTTCTATTTTAATAGATCCTCCGAAAGACAGCCTAGATGAGAATATATTTACGGATTATATCAATCACGCTGGATAGATATTAACGGATCTCTTTCTTCAACAGACTAAAGCACGAAAATCATTTATTACATCACAGCTAAACAAAAATATTAAACCAGTGATAGACTCGATCGTTTCCAATGAACAGTTGTACGAGAACAAGCTCAAGGAAATGGTTATAGATGCAAAAAAGATAAAGAAGACTTGTGCTGAAATTAAGAAGGTCCCATCGAAAACAGCGGTAAAGTTTTGAAGTCAGTGAAACTGAAAATACCCATCGGCGAATTACCGTCCGATAGGTCAACAACAGAAACGCCTGTTAAAATTCAAATCAAAGACGTACAAAATCCCACAAAATCTGTCCAGAACAACAATCTGGAAGACAAGTCATTCATCGTCGAGAAATTAGTAAAAATAATTAAACAGCAAGTCGTTTATCCTTCTATGTGGAGATATGGAAATAAATTACAGCTGATAAATATATGCTCAGCCATTTAAATGATTATAAAATACCATTTACAATACCAACAATTACCATTACAAATACCAACCGAAGAGTTTGTACTGAGGGAAAAATTGTCCTCTGTCGAGGGATGCTAGGACTGTAAGGGACAGTTCATATCGACCTTTTTCCTAGTACCAAAACCCAATGACTCTAATCAGTTTATAATCAGTTTAAAGGAGTTGAATAATTTCACTCAAGTTCCACATTTTAAAGTAGAGGACATTCTATCAGCACTAGGTTTGGTTGCCCCAGGAGATTTCTTAGGATCTATAGATCTTAAAGATGCTTATTTCTCAGTACCCATATATAAGGACCATAGAAAATTTTCAAGATTCAAGTTGAAGCGAGAAACATTCCAATTTTTATGTTTACCATTTGGATTATGCATCAGTCTGTATATTTTTATTAATGTTATGAAACCTATAGTAAATATATTAAGATATATAACACAAAATGTATTGGTCTTATACCTAGATGATTTTCTCTTTATTAATGAATCAAAAAATGGATGTGGACAAAATATAAAAGAGAGAGTTCAATTTTTAGAACTGTGGGGTTTAATTATCAACTATTAGAAAAGTACTTTAGTTGCGGAACAATGTTGTAAACATCTAGGTTTCGTTACCAATACTATTAATTCACTATAAATTTAACAGATAAGAAAAAGATTCAAATAGTAAAACTATTAAACGGATTTAAAATAAACAAAATGTGAAAAATTAGAAAATTTGCGGAATTACTTGGGGTATTGTCTTGCGGTAGCTTATAGGTTCATTCGCTATAAGCGATTGGAGAGACGAAAATTTTAACATTAAAGTTTAATGACTGAAAATATGAGGGAAAAATTTTAATAATGGAGTCAATGTTAAAGGAATTCCACTGATGGAAATGCTGCCATTGGCGCAAATCCAATTGAAACTCAATCTTATGCTCTCGAAATTTTCCCAGATTTATCCTTGTCAGGCTGAGGTTATTACTATGGAGGTAAAGAAATTTTTGGTTTTTGGGACAAACAAGAAAGAAAGAATCATTTGAATTCATCATAAAGAATCATATGAATCATATCTTTAATATTTTTTGCGATAAAATGCTTCGCGTTGGGATGTGACATATTACTTCTCTTAGACAATACCACAGCTATCGTTTACGTAAATAAGTCCGGAGGAGTCCGGTATCCACATCTTAGTGAGCTCTTAAGGAAAATTTAGGAGTAATGTAAAGAAAAATGGATATGATAAAAACATCATACATATCATTAACAGAAAATACTGAGGCAAGTAGAGCATCAGACAATGTAAATGTAAATTTTGAATGGAAGCTTACTCAGATTGCTGCTTTTCGTCAGATTGAGAAAAGATTCGGCCCATTTTCAGTTGATTTCTTTGCTAGATTAAAAATTCTTGACTAAATTAAATAAAAAATGTAAGACATTTTATTCTAGATTCCCTGACTTAGAAACGAAAATAGTGAATGCTTTCACCACGTCATCGATAAACCAACAGTTCGATGCCTTCCTGCCATTTTCAATTATTTTACATACACTTTGAAAAATAATTAACAACAAAGTGGTTGGGGTGTTAGTCATACCAATATGGCCTACGCAGCCCTGATAGACTCTGTTCACATCTGTACTTATAGAGTCTACCATGGTATTTAAACCACATAAGAATTTATTAATTTCTCCTTGCAGAGACATGAGTAACCTATTAACATCCTATCTTTTGATGGAAGCACGGAAATTGTCAGGATGGCGTATGTAAAGAGAGGACTTTCAGAAGATACAACAGATGTGATGATAAATTATATTGCACAGTTACTGAAGCAGTACAAGAATAGTCTCAAACGATGATGGACTTTCGCACACTTAAATAATTTTGACTCAATTTATTTAACTCAAGAACCACTGATATTAAATTCCTAAATAATCAATTTAAAGATGGAACAAGCTACATTACGCTTAATACTGCCCGATCTACTGTATCTTTAATTTCAGCATATGATATTAACAAAGATGGATTAATATCACGTTTTATTAAAATCATATTTAAGCAAAGACCGTCTAAGTCGAAGTATTCTTCAATGCGAGACATCGATCCTGTACTGGAATACATAGAAAAAATGCATCCAATTAAGAAATTGAAATTAAAAGAAGTTACAAAAAAAGTAGCAACGTTATTGGTATTAATTACAGCTCAAAGACTTCAAATTTTAGCACTAATAAGAATTGATAACTAGAAACATGAAGATAAAAATTAACATAACTGAATTGATTATGACATCAAAACCAGGAACATTTTCCCCGAACTGACTTTATCCTTTCACAATAGTAAACCGGGACTGTGTGTGGTCTCCGCAGTCCTAGATTTCATAGATTGTACTAAGAAATTAAGAGATGGTTAGACAACGAATTTGTTCATTGGAACTACAAAACCGTTTGCAGCGGTTATAGCTAAAGATATAGGTCACTGGATTAAATCATTATTGGGAAACGCAGGTGTTGATACAAATCAACTCACGGCATATAGCACACGCCATACAGCAGACAACGTAGATAACAACAATACATTACAACAGACATTACAACAATAAGATGCATTTCTGGATAGACGCCTAGTTCTCAAACTATCTTTCAATTTTATAATAAACCCATTCAGACTTTCAATGGCCAATTTACACATGCAATATTGAATAAAAGTTGAGTACTAATTAACTTTCTTTTATTATATAATAATTTCAGCTTACGCAACTTGTTTTCTTTTGCTTTTAAATAAAAAGAAAAATTTCAAGTAAAAAATTATCCCTCTGCCTCTAAAAACCTACATTATTATCATCGAGAACGAGATATTACATATAATTTTGATCGAACTTCACCCATAGACAGATAGAAGGTTTTTGTAAAGATGAAATTATTACAAATTTTTATGTTATAATTATATGTATATACTAATGTAAAGTATTACAATAATCAAATTTGCATTATATAATTTTTTTTTAAAGGAAAAATTAATTCTGTTATAGACGATTAAAAGAAAATATGAAAATTATATTATAGTTATGAATTCTATAATTTTGTTTTAAATATGAAAATTTCATATTATATAATTTTTCTTTTTTTTAAGGCACAAAACATATTGTATTATAAAAGGGTTAATTCATTCTTCAATTCTTTTACTTTTTCGTTATCTTTTTAATAGGGTCGATACGATAGTTTTATACATTTTCAATTATTTCTTTCAAGATACAATAAAATTGTAAGAGTACAATTTCAGAACAGTTTCAGACATCTATAAAATCATCTTTTTCATTTAACTTACTATATTGTCAAATCTTATTTTCTGAAAAGGATATCTTTGTAAGTTTATAAATGCAAAGTTTCTTTTTATAACTCCAGTATAATTTTGAATATACTGTCTTTTCTAGAAATTGAAAATCATTCGATTTAATGAAATAATATTAATGAAATTTCAAGAAATATTCGAACGATCGAATATTTACACATATACATACAAAATATATTTGTCATTAAATATACATTGTCATTAAAATGTGTTCCAATTTAATACATACTTATATGTAATGTTTAAAGGAGAACCCATTCGGGCCGACATGGGAATGTCGCGCGAAAACGAGGTCGAGACAGTCTGACGTTTTAGATGTGAATGTAGGATCCCTCGATGTGTTGCTGCTGCTACTACTATTCGGGAGTAATCATCCTCCCTTTACTTCTACGCATTGTCGTTGTCATAGTTATCGTGGCCATCGTCGTCGTAATCATCGTAGTCGTAGTCGTCGTCGTGGAACACTAGCTAGTATGTCCTATAAAACTTTCAAGCCGTACTATTAAATTATACCATCCCTCTTTCACGACCAACTTTCCTGACGAGACATTCTCGAAGAATCCAAAAAGATATTATCTTTATCTTTTACAGTAACGGTCATGATTAATAGTGTATTATCACGACTTTTGTGATCATAGCACAAAATCGACGAGTCGATCTAAACTACAATACTTAAGCTGGTCATGTCATCTATTCATGCGAATACAGTGTTGTGTACAAGCATATATACATATATATGTATGTATTTCTATGCATCAACCGAAATTATCAATCGCAAATCATGACGGAAATCGTAAGCTTGAAAATTATCTGCGCGATTTGCGAAACTGATAAATCGAAAGAAGTATCACTTTTGTATCCAAAAGGGAAACAGTATCTGAGAGGGGAATTAACGATCGTGGTGTTGGTAAAACAGTAATGAGCGATAGTGACGAATGTAAAAAAATGCGAATCATTAAACAATCGCACCCGAAGAAATATTAGTACAATAGATAGAATACATTTGAATGGTTTTTAGGTGGACGATGGTGGTAGCGATGGCACTAGCGATGATGGTGGTGGTGGTGTTGGTGGTTAGGGATTGATTTGGGTTTTATTGAGTGTGGATGATTGGTGTGGTAGTAGTGATGGTAGTGCTAGTGTTGGTGGTGGTGGTAGTAGCGATGGTGGAGGGGGTGGTTTGGGTTTTATTATGTTTGGAGGATATTGTGGTTGTTGAAGGAGATAATAGTGGTAGTGGTAGTCGTAGTGGTGGTGCTGGTAGGAGTGGTTTTTCATTTCTTTGTCTCTGCCACGACCTAGCGAGTCTTTTATTTTGAACCTTTATTCACCGTTGGTGATCAAACACAATTGAACTCAAGCGATAAGGACATAGGTATGTATCGAGATGAAGAAGGAAAAAATCAATAGGTGATACCGAAAAAAAGGGAAAATAGAAAAAAATTTTATCGACCTATTCGCAATTTCTGCGAATTATTTGGTTTCATTTTTTATCTTTTTTTTTTTTCTTTATTTTCTTTCTTCTCTTTTTTCTTCCAAAAGATCTTTATAGTCTAATATAGTATCAGATATTCGTTGTATCTAAAAGTAATATTTTCGTTAATCTTGACATGTTATAGTCGAATTTTAGCATTCCCGTTCGAAAAGTCGGGTACGTTTAGACGATATGTTCGATCTTTCGATGCAAACGCCTATGAACATTTACGTGCCTGTATCTGCCCAAATGGTATTGGTCAGCGATTTCATTAAGGAGCAATATTGTCTGCAAGTCAGACGTTGATTCATGCTAGAAGATAAAGAAAGATAGAGAAAGAGAAACAGAGAAAGAAAAATAAAGAAGAGTGAGAATGAAACGAGAGGGAGAGGAGAATGAGAGCATATGAGAAAGGAAAGAGTTTGTTTGAACGTCCTCCGAAGCCATGTGAAAACACATTAGAAAACGCAGGTGGTGACGAATGAAATGATAAGGCTGATTTCGATCCGAGTCTGCTTTTTGATGCTACTTTTCCCCGACACAGGTCTGAAACTAAAGAATAATTCTCCGATACCGAAACGAAATTCGAGCTTGAGAGTGGGGTGATGCAGGATTAAGAGAAACTAGAGAGAACAAAAAGGATGAAAGTGCGGTTGTGAGTGTGTGGATTGTTGGTGTCGATGGGGCGATGTTGGACAAGCAAAAAGATCTTATTTAAAAATGTATTCACCATCTGGCTCGCAAGAATCAGCCGTCACGCTGGAAAGTTTGCTTTTTATCATTCTCTCTTTCCATCTTTTTCTCTCATTTTCCGTCTTTCTCTCTCTCTCTCTCTCTCTCTCTCTCCCTCTCCCTTTCTTTCTTTCATGCTTCATGCTATCCAGCTCTCTTACTCTCTTTCTCTTTCTTTCTCCTTTCCTTGTGTCCGGTTCATCCTTCTTCTATCCACGGAAATGTAGAAATCCTGAACGTATGCGGATGTGACTTTTCATCTACGTTATCGTTCGCAACAAACGCAAAATTTCAATCGCATACTTTTACGATTTAGCAACTTTCCGAATTGATATATCGCAGAAAGATTTCTGATTTTTCCCAGAGTATCTTACTTTTAGTTTGTCCTTTGTCTTTTCTTTTTTACTTTTTTCTTTTCATTAATCTTTCTTAAAAAAGATTCAATCAAAACCGATGCGCGCCAGCGTATTGTATAAAGGCATTGTTTTGGGTGTCAAAACGGAATGAAGGAAAGAAAAAGAGAAAGAAGAAGAGAGAGAGAATGAGCGAGAGTCAGAGAGTGTGCGACGATGAGAGGAGCAGGAGGGTATGACGGCAATAGGTATAGTGTAAGTTCCATCGAGAAAGTAAACGCGTGCAAAGATAGGTACATAACATGGCACAACAGGAGGAGATGCTGTAGCAAACTATGCATATATAGATGAAATGAAGGCTATCCGTTGCCATCACTGCGCGCTCACTTCGTCAAAACTGCTGTTAGCCGATTTCGAAGTTTACGGCAGCAATCCGTGGGAAATGTATTTGAGATAGATAGATAAAGTGTAATTACCTAATTCGGCGATCGTAGCACGACGATATTTTCCTCTACCGTCTTTCTCCTACTTCCCTTCTTATTCTCCGTCTCTCTCTCTCTCTCACACACACATACACACACACACACACACACACACATACACACACACACACAATGTCTGTTTCTATCTATTTTTCTCATTATCTATCTATCTATCTGTCTATCCATAAAGGGGTAGTAGTAACATCTCGAAAAGATGGCTATCAAAGAGGGTTGGTGGTGAAGCTCGTTCAGAAACGTGAGACGGAGTGGGTAAGGGGGCACAAAGTTGATGGCCGATCAGCTATTAAACATGGGTATTCACATATTTCGAATTGTAAAATTGACAAGGATGCTCGTTAGTAGTGAATCCTGTAAGAAGTGCTATTTAGTGGAGTTGAGATATGGACCGATTGTGACGGAGAAGGAAATGGTAAAGAAAGAAAGAAGAGAGAAAGAGAGGGAGAAGAAGTCGAGACTCTCCCTCTTTCTCTCTTTCCCACTACTCTTACTATACCTTACGTTCGACCTTTTTTATTACTTCGCCACACGCCTGCAAATCTATTAGCCGTCCGTATCCACTCCTTGCATATTTATCCTGCCCATAATTCCTATTTCCCAGGTTGGGCAACACTTCACTTTGGTTGCATCACTATCGATATTGAAAGTGAGCGAAAGAGAGAAAGACTAGAAGAGAAAGACATGAAGAGAGATAGGGAGAGAGAGAAAGAAAGAGAGAAAAGCAGGTCGTCTCCTACCGATTAGATTTTATTTCCGAGCGCTGCTTTTAATTGACATTCTTCTATAGAACAGAAAAGAGAGGAATTTTCCCATAAAAATTTCTCTATGTCGTAAAAGGTTGCTTCACCTCATTCATAGCGATATTCTTTCATGTTGATAGTTACAAAATAGAATTTGTCGTACGGCATAGGAAACATGTCGTCGCTGTCTCCGTCACCACGATATTTTAATGACAAAACATTTCTGTAAGTTTTTCGACAAGAATTTTCATTATCGTATCAACGTGAATTAGAAATTAATAAGATCGTAAAAATATGAATAAATTTCTCAATTATTCGATATAGAAAATCATTGATACTTATTCCGACGTGTAGATATTTAAAAGTAAATTTATTTATTTAAATGTATCCAAAAATTTAATTTATTTCTTAATTTGCCTATGTATATGTATATATATATATTGATAAATTGTTAAGTAAAAAATTTATATTTCACATTATACGATCCGTGATATTAACATTTAGGGCAGCACTTTAATAAAAGGAAGAAATGACTTCGGTGTAAATAAAAATTTCGTTACAATAATAAGAACAATAAGAGTATGTACGCGCTTAATGAAAATCTAAAAGTTTCGCAGTACATGGATATGTGTGTTGCTAATAGAACATGCATACGATGTCGAAAAGGTGTATAAACATCGAAAGTAGGAACGGGACTTTGATCATACTATCCTCGATTGTTGGTTCCTTCGTATTACTACCAGCGCACTATAGATGTGATGTACCGTACATACAAGACGATATTCAAAAATAGTACAGCATGTGTAGTGTGTTTCTTCAGGAGTAAGATCCTGTCCGTCACAATGTAACAAATTTTGAAAGTTATTTCCATTTTCTTCATATCAAATCGTTATCGCCCATTTGTAAAACATTATGTTTTTCAATCTCGAATTACATTTCTTTGGATATCCCTCTTTAGAGATTATAAACGGTTAAACCAGCACACATATACATAATAAGAACAACCACGCGCTAATATGTTGCTACTTGATGTAGCAACATATACGGCATATGTCACGAACGTTTGTAGTTTTGTAGTTTATAACTTGGGGAGAAGATGTTGAACCACGTTAAACAAGATTTTGAGATGGGGGTTTTTAATGACGAATTTTAATCACCTGCTAAGTTTATTATAACACACGACGTTGACACGCGTAAGATACATTGTTTATAAATGGTTAAGAACGGATTGAGATCGGGAAAGAGAAAGTGAGATGGAAATGCAATATGAGTGAGATAAGTAATGAAACAAAAGATAAGACAAAAGCTGATAAGGATTGCCTAATGCATATGTTCAAGTGTGAGTGGCAACAGGAAAAGCTACAGGGAGTACTTGAGAAAAGAACGAATTGAGAAAAACACCAAGTAAATAGTAGTTTTTGGCAAAAAAAGAGTCGTAGTATGTCCGCGTACGAAAAGATATTCTGTATTATTATATTATTTCATTTTATTATTTTTCCATAATAAATATCCATTGATTTTTATTTCTTTATTAATCACGGCTATCTCTGTATATATAGAAACGCTTGTAGATTTTCAGAAGAAGGGTTATAGAAATTCCCATAGATCTTCAGAAGTGGGATTGTTAAAATTTCCATAATACTGTAGTTACTCTTAACTAAGGAAATTAAATAAACAAAAGAAAAAGAAAAGAAATTATTATTCATTGCACTCGATAGATCTAGATCCTATAAGTATATATAATTTTTCGTCGACTATTCCCCTTGAGAGATACGCAACGGGATAGTCGTGCACATCTGTAAGAGATATTGCCTACCGTCAAGAACCGAACAAGTCAAGTTTTCGTTTCACTTACGATCAAGTTTATTTACGAAGTACAACATATTGCTAACCACCACGTGTGATTATTAGTATTTGTACGAATAATATACGCAGAATCGATAAATAATAATTGAATTGATAATAATACAATTTTTTTTTAACTAAATTGCTATGCGTGTAGTGTAATTTATTTTTCATGTTATTTTCTTTCGATGTTTAATAAAAATAAAAATAAAAATAATAATAAAAATAAATAAAAACAGTTTATTATATTTGCGAAATAGAATAGATTGCTTTTTTTTTTACTTAATGTTTTACAGAGTAAGTTAATCCGTGAAATTTATTATTCCATCGATCGGAACATTATTGAATTTATGATTTCTTTTTTTTTGAAAACGACTTTATCGACATATGTACAAACTTCGAATGATATATGCGCGTGTTTAATTATGATATTAAAGTATTATAAAAAAAAGAGACATTATTAATGAGGGGAAAAAAATAAAAAAGGAAGAAAGGAAGAGATATCAGATTATAATATCTTACCCTATTCTAGGTTCATGTTTCTGTGGAAAGAATATTTATTCTTTATATAACATTATATGGCTGGGTAGAAAGTTTTCCTTGCTTTTGCTTATTGCTTTCCTTTCTTTATTTTCTTTTTTTCCTTTTCTTTTTCACTCCCGATCAACTAAAAATCCATTCACGTGATACGATCGTTCGACTCGGTAAAAAAAGAGAATAGAGAAAGGAGAAAAGAGAACATGATGTTATTTACGTGCTTATCGAAGAATTATTTTATAAACAATATATAGATGTATATAGGATGGTCTCGATTAAAAATTTGATTTATATTTATTAACTAATTGGTATAAAGCCATCATTTCCATAATTGATGTGACAATCGTTATATAACGCTCAATATAATGAATACCCGATAAATAGTATATCTGAAGTTTTTTCTTGCAATGTTAAATATTTCATGATTTTTATTTTTTTCTTGTGAAAACGGGAAAAATAATTATTTTTATATCATGCCAAGATTAATAAGTACATACGATTAATAATATGAATCGCATTGAATGATTCATGAGAAACAATTAATAGATACTTAGTGTCGTTAATTTCAATTGTTAATTATTCGTGCATTATAATTACATCTGCTTACACGGACTTGATCCAGTAAGTTAAGGCGCAATTACCATCAGAACGATATGGATAACGTATTATCGGCAGGTGGTAAAGTAATTGATGGTTCAGTAGATTAAAATGTAATATGTCTCTTTGTATCATCGTATAACGGAAACAAAAAATCTGTTACCGTGTCGACGGTAGAATATGTTTTTTTGATTAGAATTTTTGTCCAAACGTATTATTTTATGAAAGAAATGTTACGGACTAATTATTTTATTTAATGCTCTTATTGATTATTAATTATATATATTATTAATATTATTATATATATATTTATTATAATTATATATATTATAATATTATATATATATTTATATATTATATATTTTATATATGTATAAATTTATTATTAATTATATATATTATTAGTTATTATTATATATGTAATTATTTGTTGTTATGAGCCGGCCTAGAGAAGTTCGAAACTTGAAACTAGAAGACAGTTTCTAGACACCAAGAAAATGTGACTAATAAATAGGTTGTCATCTGTCTTCTAAAGGAACTCAGCCTGAGAGGACGTAATTCAAAGACCTTCCGATATATTTGTATATTTTTGTATTACAATGGACAAAACATTTTAAAATGGATGGATTAAATTATCTTTTTATTTCAGCGTTATAATAGTATATAACAATAATGTTATATATTATTGTTATTTATTATACAGAGTACTTACATGATCAAGTCTTCCTGTAGTTTCCCAAGAATAGAATCTTTAAAGCACTAGTAAAATAAGTCTTGCTGGATTGGTAGATCGTTGAAACGTTGAATGAGTAACTCTCGATGAATTGGAGCCAATTTTGAAGAATATTAGCTTTACGTATTGATACACTCTGTCGAAAAATATATATGCTTAAAAAATTATAAAAAACTATTCATTGATAGAACATTGCGAGAAGCAAGATGTAATTAAATATTTTTACTCTTTTTGATATACCATTTTTATATCATTATATTGCGTAATCTCTGTCTATTAGACACATCTTTGTAATTACGTTAATCTTCAAATTAATATGATAGATGTGCATTGCGAGGAAAGTATTTTTATAATTTGATGTTTAGGAACCATCTTGTGTATAAAGTCAAACATCGATCAGAATAAAATATTTTTCAAACCCACGTAAAACATGTGTGCGTCGAAAAATTATTTAATAAATAATACATATATGTAATTATAAATTCGATTTTCTATACATAATACAATGAAAATGTAAAAGATAGATAGATTGATAGAAAGAGAAAGAGAGAGAGGGAGAGACAGAGAGAAAAGCCTATATTTTATGCGTTTTTCTTTTTTGCCTGGTTTAATTTTTTCTATGTCTATTGCTTTTTTCTTTCTGTTTACATTATCTCTTATTTATGTGTGATATCTTTCGTAATTCTAGCTGGAAGATACACATTAACTAACACAGCACACTTTTTCTTGGTTAACAAGAATTTTATTAATAAAATTACTATTACAAAGATATTACAACTAAAATAGTACAACTCTTTATTCTTTCTCTGGTTTACTCAAGATTTTTATCAAGATTGTTAATCTCTGTTCGTCCACTCAAAACTGCACTCATTATTCTGTTCTTTTCTTTAAGTCACCCTATAGTCTTTTCATCCCCACTCGCATTCGTATCTATGCATTTAGATTTTCTTATGGCTATTTGTCGAGTTCGTTATTTTATTCCCTATCTTTCTAACGCCGCGCTTCCATAAACCAACGCAGGACAGACCATACTTTGATCGATTTCCGATCGGCTCGATTTACACACACAAACAACATGACTGAGGCTAAATTTTCCTCTTGATTACTGATTACTACCCCCCAGTTTTTAATAATTTACGCCATCAATGAGAACTGGCGGAATTCTTGATAAATTTTAATAAAGGAGGTCTCATTTTAAAGACTAAAGCTTAATCTACAGAGCTGTTTGTCCTGAATTTTGAAAAAACATTATTTGTTTTGAAAAAAATCGTGTTAAAAAATGATATTTTTCCGAGAATAGTTTATGCACAAATAAATAGCTTTTTCAAAATTCATACAAAACATCGTATCTTAAAGCTTCTCCTTTAAAATGAAATCTTGTTCATCAAAATTAATCAAGAATTACTTCTGTTCTGATTGATGACGACATTTTTCGTGAAGAAAACATTTAATACTATGGCGTTCCTTGAAATTTGTGGCAAAAAGATAAAGCCTAACTACTTATTTTTACATACACGCTTGAATAATTGTACATTTTATATCTGTGAAGTAGCAATTGTCTGTTTGGTTGTGTGCGTAAATAGCTGTTGCCTAGATTTTTTGAACAATTCCAAACGCAAAAAAAATGGTATTTACGATGCTCCGACGAAGATGCTACGGTAACTCACTCGATTATTTTAAAGAGCTTTGGCCAGATAATTCTATGGCAAAAATAAGGAATTACGTGTCCAGTCGTTTATATCAAGGGATCTGAGTTTCTAAAAAATTATAAATTTTCGATAATTTATAGTTTCTTTTAGACTTTGTAAACTAGATAGAAAGAGATTCTATAAATAATGAGTAGCATATTTGCAGCATCCAGATTAGTAATTCATAAATACAAGGTGTTCTAGGCCAATTAGATTTCGGTGTTTTTTTTTTATTGTATTGATATAAAAAAAAGTAATGAAATAATTTACTTTTTTTTCTTTATTTTATAATTTAGTAAGGTGTTAGTATCCAATTTTTCATATTTATCTCCTCCAAAGATGGCTGACGTGAATTTCGCGGTGATCTGTACTAGATAGGACACAACACCAGTATAATTTTGTTCGATGGCAAATGCATATAAAATATAATTTGTCGATTATTTTTGTAATATTAAAATTAGTGAATATATATATATATATATATATATATATATATATATATATAGTATATATATATATATATAGTATATATATATATATATATATATATATATAGTATATATATATATATATATACTATACATTATTTTTATTAAGGATCTAAACATGATTTCATTTCCACATCATCTAAGAGACTTTTCTCTTGTTGCTATTTTGTTAGTGTTTCCTCTGTAGTAGTTCACTTCTTATTATTACAACTACTATGATTATTACAATAATAATAATATGTAGCGTAATAATATACTAACAAAAAGGGCAGAAAGAAGAAGAAAGAGAGAATATACTTATATTGTATAAATCTTGGCACATATGATGACGGTAATTTATGATAGCAAGAAAAGGAAAAATAAATCATTTTACGCGGTGAAAATTAGCCGACCATTAAATCCTTTGGCTTCTAATTATCGTGTGAATTCAATTGTTACAAGCGATCCGAATGAGTATCCCACTAAAGTAAAATCTTTTCGATCTTTAAGTTTCTCTAGTATATGCTGTAATATGTAAAGTTATATAATATTTTAATACAACAGATTCAATAATATTTAATTTAATCAAATATATCTTTAGTAAAAGAGTATACCGGTAGAAATGAAAGGGCCATTTCTTCAATAGTTTCTAATCCATAATTTGTCCCAAGTTGGAAACATGTCGCTGGCGACTTAATTTTCGATTCTAATGTTTTGAAAATGATACCAAAGCCTTCAATACCTGGAATGAAGAATATCTCGCTCCGATCTTCCTCTGGGTTAGTTTTAAGGGAGATAATTAGTTCGGAGGAAAGTTCTTCGCCGATCAATTGCATCAATATCTTTGTACCAAATAATATTTTCTCGGTAATAATTTCAATACGATTACTATCACCTATTAGCTTATTTTCTATTTCCATAAGTTTGGCAAAGTTTAAGCTGCGAATATCTTCCGCGTTGAGATATATTTCATACTCGCGCTCTAAAGTTTGTTTTATTTCCACACCCATCATAGAATCCATTCCAAGTTCTGCCAAGGAAGTTTGTTGATTGATACTCTTCAAGTCCTTAATAGCTATAATCAAAAATTCTTTATTTAAAAAAGATAAAGATAAACAAAAACTGGCGAAAACAAAATAAAATTATTAAATTTAGCATTAATCATGGATAAGCCGATACTTACACATAATTTTTAAGACAGCATTTACCACATTGTCCGCACAATCGCCAACTAATCGTTTTTTAGGGACTATCATATTAGCAACTATAGGTTTATCCTGCACCAAAAATCGATTCATTTCTTCTAAACATGATGTTATTTTTTGCTGTAGAGTACCGCCAATAACATATTCTTTATCATTATCCTGCATATTGAATAGCTAATCCAGGCAATCCTTCTTGTACCCTTTTTTCGCATATTCTTTCCATAATGGAATTAGCCATACCATAATTCGTTTGGTCAGCATATCCTCTTCCGCACGAGACGGGAGAGAAGACTACGAAGTCTCGAAGATCTTGACAAAGCCTTCTAGTGACTTCGTCCAAACGTTTCGTTGCCCAGGCCTTTCCCTTGAAACATTCTTCATAAGATTGCATCGTTTGGTTACGACAAATACGGTCCTTCAAAGAAACTACGAGGTTAAACATACCATCGAAGGGACCTTCATCTATTGCTGATTTTACTATAAGCTCGCAGTCTTTTCGTTTAGCCGCATCGAGACCGTCAAGGATCTTAATATTCACACCGTATGATTCCCATCTCTTGATTCTCATTCGTTGGTAACCATTCTTTAAGCCAGAATAGTTTTCAATCTCTCTCAGTTTCTTGTCAAACGATTTAAAACCAGTTATCGTGTATCCCCGACATAAATGACCTGATATTTCTTTGAGGAGGATATCATGAAGGAGACGAATAAATTCAACGTCTATGTGTCGATTATCGATCTATGTAATAGGATGGTGGAATTATATCGTTCTATTTTATTTTAACGTAATCAAGTATAATACCTTCAGGTCTTTAAATGTACGTTCTACCTACATCATTTAATATGGTTACTACTGCTTCTTCGGTACGTCCAGAAACTGCTACGAGTCTTGGCAAATCGTCATCTGGCAATCCTTTATTGATCTTTGTTTTTGGATTTGATTTGAGTAAGATGTGAACATTAGCACCACCAAAACCGAAAGATTTAATGGCTATATATTCCCCATCAAGCGGAGACGTTTCGGTAACAGGCATGATTCTCCCTTCTGTAAAAGCTTTCACGTTTTTGCGTAGTTGATTAAGATTAATATTTGGGGGTATTAGACCTGACTCCATCGATATTATCGCCTGTAAAATATCAAAGAAATGAAGATGAACGAATAATTGTCTCATCTTATACTTTAAAATATGTTTACCTTGGCAATGGAGCACATTCCACTGACTGGTTCAGTATGACCCAAATTTGATTTGATGGAACCGATTTTAAGAGGATTGGTTCTGTTTTTGGTAAAAATCTGATCTATAGCATTTATTTCTTCAGGATCACCAACTTTAGTTCCTGTACCATGAGCTTCGATGTAAGGTATACAAGCTGTTTCTCGACATCGGAGAAGCATGAACCCAGGAATACACCTGTCCTCGTTCCACGAAGATCTTTTGGATGAATTCCAGCATCTACAATAGCTTCATAAGTATGTTCGAACAATATTCTTCCCATAGGATCCATAGTATGTGCTCCTTTAAAATCGATGTCAAAAAATAATGCATCGAATTTCTCAATATTGTTAATTTTCCCCGTTCGTCGTGGAATTTCTGAATGCTCTTATAAAAGATATAGATAGAAAAATATTAACATTGGTTAATGCTTACGTTGTTAAATAAAATAGATTGTATGCGTATAATCGATACCTGTATCTATTCCTTCATCCGTGATGCAATCTTTGCGATTAAAAATATTATCTTTCAATTCGTACAAATTGTTGGATTTTGGAAATCTACCAGCGATTCCGGAAATAACAACTTCTTCACCTGGTTCTGGATCGGCATATTTGAAAAGTTTGTACGATTTCTTTAGCTGCTTAAACTCATTCATGATGTTATGATATTTTACATTCGTTTGTCTGAAATAGAAATTTGGACACGAACTGAAATCGTCAGCGATGAATTCTTCTTTTAAATATTGTTATCCCCCTCCATGAAATTCGTTATATCACGTCATAAGTTCTTGTATTTTTCCGTTCTACTTATTCAAATGAAGATACATTTTTAACCTGCCCATTTTAATGAATTTATTTATTCTTTTTATATTGATTAGGTACGTCATGGTCAATGAAAGAGCACTGTTCAATAACGAAACAATAAAGTTTCGTCGTAATACCCAAAATAGTTATAATAAAAATTCTTAAATTTATAGCTCCCATTTATTAATAATTGCATGCATCTGGTGTTTACAATGAATGTTATTATTGTATTAATAGCGACTTCCATTAAAATACAAAATTAAGTACATCTTATTAACGTATAGTGTCAATATTATATTTTATATGCAAACATACATTTATGTAATATATATATACACATATATATACACGAACAGATACACAAAATATGTATATACCTACGCTTGCGTTTATATACATACGCACACAAAACTAAATCTTTATCCCAATGTCTTTACTTTTCATATTTAATATTTAACAAAATAGTACAAACATATGCTATACTTTGTTTACCTTGAATTCCTTTAATAAATTTCGTTTGTACATTATAGCGAGCCTTATAAAACCGTGTTTTGTAATATATACTTATAAGTATATACAAACTAAAATAGGTAAAGACAAATCATTATTATATAATATATCGATATAATTCAAAAATTTTATTATTTCCGTAAATTTTTTTGTGACGTAAAATTTAACATGGCTTAAAACGATAAGGAGAACAAAAATAAAAAGAACAAATGTACCCAAATGGTGGCTTATTTCGATGCTCAAATAATAAGTAATTAATGATGAAATTATAATTTAAATAAATATTTTGTATGTAGCATTGAGATATATGCATGATGAAAAAAAAAGTAGTATGAGTTGACAAAGAAACGAGTGAAACATAATTTAAGATTATTCACTTCCTTCTGTTCAAAGCATGTGTAAATCGAGGGATAGGTATGGACAAAATACGAATTACTAATCAAGCGGGGAACATTGTCCTCGTCATGCTATCCTATCAATGTATAAGCTTGTTTTGTTATTTCCTTTTCACGCGTATGTAACAATCAGTTTCGTGTGAGTTAGAGTAAGTTGTATAAGTTAGAGCAAGAAGTGTTAGTAGACTGTAAGCTCACTTTTTGGTCTTTCATATGTATATCTTTCGTTGATGGTAGTGTGCGTCCTACAAAGATCAGTGCTAGATACGATGTCGGTACTCATTTGGTTTACGATAAATGCGTAGAGAATAATAAATATAATTGATACATATAAGAATTAGTATATAAATCTGCGATAAAAATAAGAATTTTTCCAATATTTTCTTAAAAACAATTAGTGAATTCTTATATATTATATTAATTATAGTAAACGCATAACTATCATAAAGTAATAAGACAAAGAAAAACTATAGCGGACGAAACAAAAGAAACGTTTCATACATTTCTTCGAATGTTGTTTTTATTAGATGGGCGGTCATGTGTAAAGATTATCAAGGACACGATTTGTTGAGAATGTTCTTCATAAGTATATTCTTCTGTTTCTTCTTCCTTTTACTGTTTTTGTAACTATATTACTACATTACATATTATAATCATAGTAATAATTATAGTAATAATAATAATATTAAATGAACTACTACAAACGATATCAAAACAGCGCGGGGTGAAAAATTTTATAGATGGTGCGGAAACAAACTTATATTTTGATCTGTATTATGAATTAAATGTAACATATATATATATATATATATATATATATTCAATAATTATTAATTTAAAAAAAATAATCGATAAATGTATATACTTTATAAGCATTTGTCATCAAAAAATTATACTGCTGCTGTGTCCTATCTAGCGCAGATCAGCACGAAATTCCCGCCTGTCATCAGTGGAGGAAATAAATATAAAAGATTGGATACTAACACCTTACTAAATTATCAAATAAAGAAATAGAGTGAATTAGTTCATTATCTTCTTTTACATTGATACAATAAAAAAAAAACCATTGAATAATAAAAACCATATTAGCCTCGAACCTAGAATTCCAGTATTACCAACACACCATACGTTGCTTATAGAATTTCTTTTTTTAGACTATAAAATCTAAAAGAAACCACAAATTTTTTCACAATTTAGCAATATATTAAAAACTCCGATCAATTGACATAAACGATTGAATATGTATTTCTTTATTTTTGCCAAAAAATCATCTGGTCAAAGCTCATTAAATTGATTTAGTGAGTTATCGTAGCTTCTCCGTGTTTCTCCAGGCAAGCAATGCTTTTTTTTGTTTTAGAAATGTTCAAAAAATCTGAGCATCAGTTATTTACTTACAAAAACAAGTAGCCAATCATTACTTCGAGAGGAGCATGAAAGTACTGCATTATTTCTTAGCGAAAGATTTCTTTTCTTTATGTCACACTTAAGGTTCACTTTTTATTTACACATTTATCGACTTACTTAATTCTTTCACATACCTTAAGATAGTAATAATAAATTGTAGTGCACCAATACATAAAACGCCAAAACTCGCAAAATCTTTAGTAACGAATGTATTTATTCAATTATCTCTATTACATTTTTTTTATACCTATTCTTATTTCTTCTAGGATAATAAGTAATTTTTTCTTCTAATTGGTCATATTATTATAAAATAACAATCGCTCTTTTTTTTGTTCTTTATATGGATTTTGCACATTTCGTTTATTTCTTTTGTGAATACAAATTTTTTGATATTTAAGATTGTTCATTACTTTTGGTTTTTTAATGGATTACGTCATCAATGAGAATAGACCTAATTCTTGGGCGATATCTACAAATAAAGTCTCAGTTTATGGACGAAGGTTTAATTTATGGCGCCCTTCAGTCAGGTTTTTGAAGAAGCTTTATTTAAAAAAAAGAAAAGTTAAATTAAAATATGGTATTAATCAAGAATAATTTGTGCAATAATAAAAAGTTTTTTCCAAACTCCACCAAAAGGGCATCGTAGATTAAACCTTCATCTTTAAAATGAGATCTTGTTCATTAAAATCGATCCATAATTATTTCTGTTAATTACGATAGAGAATAGCGTTCCCCGTTTGATTCGTTATACATATATCGTCCATATCTATCGTTGAAGTCACAAATGATTTGAACAGAAGATAGTGAACAGTCATAAGCTTATATTTAGCTTTGTTAGGAAGAAACTTTTATTTCACTTTCTTCCTTAAGAAATTCCACTCAACGTTAATCATTTTATTTCTATTTTTATCTATATTAAACAGCTTTTTCCTTTTCTTCGATTTAATATTCATATTTTATTCGATTAAATAATAGTTAATACTTTCTTTCTAACAGGAAATACTCGTAAGTTTACAGTTTTCTTCTCATGACCTCCGGATTATGGTAAATATTTTTTTATCACAATTTTATATTTTCTGACTTCATAAAATAGAACAGTTGAACTCAATATCTGAACATTGAAAAGTTTTTTAAAACAACCTTTATCTGAAACATTTTTGTATTGCACGTCCACTTTTTACGATGTGTAACATTATTTAGTCAAAAAACTTCGAACAGGTAAAAATTGCCAACAAGTATGAATTCTTTTTAAAAAAAATATTACTTTAATAAATATTCAAAATATATAATGACCCTAGTCTTCTTTATATGGTTAATAAATCATTAACTAGTAATATAATATCCTTGTCAATAGATGATATGAGATATGTAATATCTTGTTTATATCTGATTGTAATGTATTCGTTACCACATTCTTTCTTACTTCACGATTAATCGAAGTATCTCAGTCAGTAACTTAAACGTAATTTTTGTCACGCGAGTGAGTTTTAAAAATATCAGTCAAGAAGGACCTTCTAACAGAAGAAAAAATAGAGGCAATCCATTGACTTTGAGGAAGAAGGAAAAGGAAATAATTCCAGAAAAAAAATTGGAAGTCTATCCAGGTCCTATTATAGGTATTATTACTAGTACTAATGCTACCACTACTATTACTACTGTTAGTATTAGTACTAGTAGTGAAATGATTTTTCACGAGACTGATCGTAAATATTGGAAAATATATTTTCAAAATTCCATATACATTTTCTAACCATACTAAATCGAGAATTGATATGAAATGGATAAATTTAGATAATAATTTGTTCTAATGGACTATTATTAATCGTAATTTAGAAATGTTTTGAGTGAGATTATATGCGTAATAAAATCATCTTTTATATGTATATATATATTCAAAATAATTTACACTTATTTATGCAGTTTATAACCGCAGATAAGATATTACGCGTACCACACTTTGTCAATGTTTACAATATAATGTTCCTTGTTCGACTATTCTCGCGTATGTTTTGTCAGTTTTCACTTGGATTTCCTTGAGTGTAATAATTATGACTCAATAATTCCGATGGAATAGAATTATTAGTAACAGTGACAGAGACGTACAGTTTAGTAATGATGACAATTCTTTAATGGAAAGACTCAATAATCTTATAGTAGCAAGATGATCGAAAATACCAGCAGCAACAGTAAATTTTGAACCATTTATTATATATTATACAGATGATAATGACGGAGTGCAGCAGCAATCTGGTTTAACAGAAAAAAATTTTCCAGTTTCTATTTCTGTATAATTCTGTAACCAGTAGCTTATTCAAATAATTATTAATAAAAGTAAAGAAAAAAACAAGGTATCTAAAGGCGATTTTGCAATTTTACAATTAGTGATACTTATTCATTCATCGCCATCATTATATATACGAGCATTGTTTATTTTCCTATATTTTCTATGTATTAAAGTAAAGGTCCAATAAACAATTTAATGTTTGTAAAGAAAACTATGCCAAGAGGAAAATTCTTACAAATTCTACGATTCCTTCATTTCAACGATGCAGATAATAGTAGAAGAAACCCAGAAGTTATTGACAAAATTTATAAAATACAATCTATTATTGACTTCTTATTGGTATTTTTCCAAAATACGTATTGGCCAGGCCAATACGTCATGTAGATAAAAGCTTGATATTATGGAGAAAGAAATATAAACTGTCACTTAGACAGTACGTTCCTTCCAAAGAAGCAAGATTTAGCCTAAAAACATTTCTTGCAGCTGAATTTCAAACTGGTCATATCTTCAATTTTAAACTTCATACTGGACAATTGGTATGTGAACCAATATCCATATCACTTGGAATCTCTAGGTCCATAGCGCTTCATTTATCAAAGCATTTACTTCACCAAGGAAAGACACTGTTTCTAGATAATTGGTATTCTTCTCCTGTGTTATACAAGAAACTACATACAAATTTTACTAATGTTTGTGATACTGTTTGTATAAGAAGAAAAGGAATGTCATGTGATGAAGAATTCTTAAAAAATATAAAAAGCTTAGGAAAAGGGCAAATGAGATATAGTGAAATGATGGCTTTTTGTGCATGAAAGGATAAAGGGATGGTATTAATTCTCACTACTGTTCATAATCTCTGCTTGGTGATAACTACTAAAACTGATTACACTACGGGACAATATATAAAAAAGCCTAATAGCATTGTATTATAATACATATAATGTAATATATAAGCCTAATATCATCATATCATAATATATATAATGTATTATAATACATATATGTGTAGCGTAGATTATTAATGTAGATTATAACGTTGATCAAATTTTACATTACCATAAGTAATTATCTCTTTATATGGAATTGCTTTTACGAAAAAAGAAAAAGTTTTCGTGAAATAAAAGAAGGTTTATTTCAGGATTATTAAATAAGTATTATACACCAGTAGAAAATTTTGGCCATGGAGAAAGAAAGATAAAAAAAAGGTATTTCGTATTTTAATGAAAACAATCCGCAATATAATTCGTCTAAAGCGTATGGTAAACATCGCCTTACGCAATTTCTCGTTTACAGCATTTAATGAACGACATTGAGTCGTGAGACTTTTCGCCCATAGATGTGCAACGGTTATATATAAGTAGTAAATGTTACATCAAAATCATCTCAATTAATGCAGTAAATATTAATGAATTATACAAATGTGAAGGATGTAAATAGGTATGTTTAAAAATGAATTATATAAATAGTTTGTATTTATACAATTATATATATTTTGTATGAATTATGTACATATGTATGTAGATATACATATATTAAAATATACATATATTAAATTACATATTCAGGTATTTTTTTTTCTTGAAATTTATACTTTAAATTTATTACATTTTATACTTCGTCGAATCGTTATTTGAAACGATTTATAATTTTACTTAAACAGTAAAGTAGTACATTTATTACCAACAATTTTTTATTTCACCAAAATAATTGTTACATACTATTTTATTTATAAAAATTTCAAGTATATACGTTTACATACACACATACATATGCTACGCGCTCTTATGATATATAAAAATTAAAATATGGTTGAATATTAATATAACATTTCTCAAATTGATCAATACGTATACAAAAATATTTTTAAATGAAAAACTGATCTTTCATGTATTAAACATTTGATTACTGTCGACGCCTAAAAGCGTTTAGAAAACTTGCGCTTGTGATACTGTAGACTCATACAAATATTGCTCTTATGGTATTGTAGGCTCCTAAAGACGCATTAACTTGTTCGGTCCACTGACACGGGAGACGTCTATAAGCGTCCGGAAAATTTTATTGATCATAATTCGGATAGATCTTATATCAGTCAGATATAAGTGAATACAAATCCAGCGATTACTGAAAGTAAAGCAATTACTAAAATTCTATTAGTTATATATTATTTAAATATGTTTATATTTTACAGTTATTTTTTTTTATTTTATTCTTAAAATGACAAATTGGGATAAGAAAATGTGCAGAAAAAGTGCATGCAAAGTGATACAACATTCTGATGGTTTGATGATTCTGATTCTGAGGAAACAAGTGATTTTAAAATGCCTGTTCTTTTTACGAGTGTATGATTAAAAAACGTCATTTTCTATCGTCAGAATCAGAAGAAAAAAGTATAGACACTACACCAAAGCAAAAGAAATGTAGAAATAAATTTTCACGGATAAAAAAAAATTTCTAACTTATAATTCACGAATTTGATGACGGGAATAGTGGAATCAAAGCAAGTGTAAATGTGCAATCATCTATTCTCGATTTTTTTCAAGTTTTCTTTTTAGAAGAACTCATACATTTCATTGTCGAACAAAATAACAAATATTCTGAAAATAGTACAAGAGGCGCTGTACATAATTCTAATGTAACTACTGTTTTTGAAATGTTTAATTTTTTAACCGTTATCATGCTAATGGCATAAATACATAAGATATCTATATCAGAATATTGATCTAAGGATAAAATAATAAGAATATGAAAGAAATGTTTAATATATAATAATTAATTTTTTAATTTTAATATCTAAATGATTTGTTGAAATGATTAGCCGGTGAAATAGCATCGATTATCGATCGCAATGCTCTAAGGCCTTTATCGTAAAACTGTTTCGAATATAATTTTTGAGATATTTCATAGGTTTCGATAAAACCTGTACCATTGACAAGTATAGAGGATTCCAAAAAGCCAACACATTCTAAAAACCCTTTGATGATATCAAATTTATCAGGACGAACTATCCTAATTGGTCTGAACAGTTAAGCCATTTGGTAATCTATGACGTCCATCATATTCATTACCATCTGGATTCATTATGATAAATACGTAAAGTTTGTATCGAGATTGACTGTTTGATCGTCAAGTACAACTTGACTGAATCCATCTCTTATAGCTTCTTGAAGAGGTCTGATCATTATCGCTACAACGCTTAATGTGTTTTCTTTGAGACTATTAAATTCGTCGAAACACCCATAAGCACCATCTTGAACTATACCATCTAATATTCTCTTCTAGCTGCTTGCGACCATTCCTGATAAGAAAGAAAAAATTTGTTTATCATTCCAATTAACGTGATAATACCCACTGCCTTGTGCTTTTTCGGTCAAGCTATGTTAGCCGTATTAATTCCTACGACATTGAAAAACGATTATAAACAAAACTTTATTGATTCTTAAAATTTTATTTAAAAAAAAATAATTAATTCGTATCCGTGATAAAGAACTATCCAATTTTTCGCTTGTACAGGCTGTCGATATTTTAGCAAGATCAATAACAGCTTTCATTTCGTTATCAATCCCAGCATATTAATGTTGAATCCGTTTATGAGTTTCATTGGCAAATCCAACTTCTTCAACGTTATGTGACTTCCTTTCTAACTCCTTTGCAGCAAAGGATTGAAAACTAATGACTGCTACTAATCTTGAGGGAGCCGCAACGCGCAAATTAGAACACAAATGTTCCCAATAACGGCGAGTTGTCGATTATATATCGTTCCTAATCTTTCCAGTGTCAATACTTATTCATCAAATTTTTACCACGTCGCAATTTACTGACCTGAATTAACAGACACAAAAACAATAGAAAAGATACATACATATGTAATTAATTTTATTATAATTAATATATAATATCTATTTATTAATCTATTGTTATCATTAGCTACCACCTCTTGTGCCCATTGTTTAGCGTTCTTGAAAACTTTTCCAATCATTCCGAAATGCTCCTCTCAATCTGTTGGCATATAAAAATAAAATTTTTTTCTTTTTTCCTTTTTATCATAATTTTGTTATCACAATTATCATACTTGAAAAATATTAAATAATTATAAAGAGTTTATTTGTAGATGAGACCTTGATTATGTATGTATATACTTTTAGCCAATATCGATTCTCGCTGGTGTCATATAGTTCAACCAATTGATTCTAATGGATTCCAAAGTTTTTAAAACAATCTCAGCTTGTTTCTAGACTTCGCCAAATAAGTAAGCATTCTTATGAATCAGATTACCAAATTGAGCGTGCTCGACTTTACCAACTATGCCAATTGAGAGAGAATGTTGTATACCAGAATATATCTCTTCGAGAAGTAAGTCAACATGGCAACATTCCATAGCAGAATATTAATTCGATCTTGAATGATGGCAGGATGCCTTTATGGGAAAATGAATATATAAACCGTTGATTTTGAAAATAGAATAAGTCCATTTTATGAAAAAAAAATAGTTAAAGCTAATTCTTATCACAAATTAACTAAAATAATAAAATTTATATTTTATTCAATTTACAATAAATATCTTTTAATATTAATATAAATATTAATATTAAAATAAAAAAAATTTAATATAAATATATATATATATATGTATATATATATATAAACGTATATATATCATGAGTGTATCTATATATATATTATGTAAATGTGTCTGCATATTCATATATAAATTCTCTTTCTCCTTTTCCCACTCTTTCTATCTGTCTCTTCCTCACTCCCTCTTTCCTTCTCACTCTCACTATTTCTCTTTCTTTCATGTCTTTTCTTTTTTCTTTTTTCTTTTTTCTTTTCTTCTACTTCCATCTTGCTCTCTAATTGCATCAGCGGAATCAACGATTCGTTTCAACGGAAAACAATTGAATAAGCATAATGAGGTATTTAAAACAAGTGTAGAAATAAACCCCATGAGAAAGAGAGAAAAATAAAATTATTTTATCTATCAGAGGTATACGAGAAGAGAAAAAAAATATACGTGAGAGAGTAAGCACTTACTGACTTTTCTTCTACGATATGAAAATATATATAAAAAAGAAAATAATAAAAAGAAAAATATTAATTATCGATCGGTAACTGAAGAAAAAAAAGAAAGAAAATTGATAAAAAAATGTACGCACAGGTAATGTCAGGCGTGGATTCGTTCTGTTGTCATTTTGGTCCAATTTGTTTTTTTTTTTTTTTCTTTAAATTCGTTAATCCGCTACGTTTAATTCACTTTCATTGTAAACCATTATTCTAATACCATCGGCAAAATGAACGATATCTCACATTAGCAGAATTAAAATGCAGTTTCCGGTTGACCCTCTAGTCCTTTCCTTTCCATATCTGTTTTCCTATCTTTTTCTTCAACATGGCCGACGTATTTCGTTACGGCATAAGCTGTCTTATCGAACATTTCAATTTTCTACATTCTTCAATTTCGATCAACGGACTTAAGTACTTACGTACGTACGCAGATGTATTGTGCGATACGTATAATTTATGTAGACATATTGTGCGTACTTGTTAATCGACTTTACAGATAATATAAATTTTAAGATCACTTATTTGTCTTCCAGTAAATCAATACAAACGTTCTCGAATTCTAGTAAACTTTCCTTATTGATATGATTAGTTACGTAAATTTACTTATATATATGTATATATAATATGGTATATATATATACCATATATATACCATATATATATATATATATATACACCATATATATATATACACCATATATATATATCATATATATATATCATATATATACCATATATATATAGGTATATATATATGAATATATACATGGTAAATACATATGTTTCGTATTATATACGATAGTATTTATGTAATTCGAAACAATGATGCCAGAATTGTCATCGAACGACGACCTTCATTAAAAGAGTGGCGTCGTGGCGTCGAAGACAAACGTCAATTAAAAGTATTAATTAACTCGGTCGTATCGATCAATTTATGATGTAAACAGTTAAGTCGTTAATTAAAGAAAGTATGGAAGTGTTCTTTCATTCGTCCATAAGGTGCTACTAGTCTCGTTCCATTTCGGTATTACTTTACAAAAATATTGTAGAAGTACTATCATTTTTTGTCTCTATTTATCTTTTTTTTTTATTTTATTTAATTTAATTTTATTTCTTTTATCTTATTTATTTATTTATTTATTCATTTTATTTTATTCTTTACTGAGCTTCGATTTTCTTCCGAAAGGATTATTCATAAGGCTATTCACCAAATAAAAAGTAAAATATAATCAAAGCGATCGTTAGTTAAATTGAGTTTACTTTGACTTTGCTAGTTACATAATTACTTCATTATTTTATTTATTTTTTCCTTTTGGTTTTATTTTCATCGGAACAAGAGAATCATGATGACGAATTTATTTTCCCGAGAGAAAAAATATAAGTACAGTTAACGAGTTAGGACACATTCGAAACTATGTAACAAGTTGTATTGGTCTCATTCTCTCTCCCTCTCTATCCTTCTCTTTCTTTCTTTCCCACCCTCCTTCTCTCCACCCTGTTCTTTGTCAGCAACAAAGAATATACTCAGTCATACAAACGATATTCGTAGTCAATCCCTAAAGAGTGATATCCGTAACTTGAACGACTACAATGAATGTGAGTTTGAATGTAAGAATTCGACGTTGGGTCGTCTATAAAATCTCATAAAATTTTTCTCTCTCTCTCTCTCTTTCTCTCTCCGACTATTGTCCATAATTGTTTCTTATCGAAGAGGAGTACAGAACGGGCATCAGTCATATGCGAAATGCAAGACGAAGTGTCATTTAAACTGTATAGTTCACTTACAAAGAATATATATATTAAACATATATGCTATATATGTTTCTTGATGTGTCCCTTAATTGTTCACTTTCTCCTAAAGACCTTATATCACTATTAGAAATATCTGTCCTTGAGAACTCGTTGGATACTCACTAAGAAAACGCATAGATAAAAGACACATGCTACCTTTGTCCGAGCTTAGGCATTTTTAGTCAAATACTGAGTTTTCTATAATATGACGAGGCGGGCAATAAATAAATAATGAAAGTGGATGCCTAGGCGCGACGAACCAAAGGTTATCTGGCGCCTAGACTTGAAATATCCATTGACATCCTGTTATCTATACTATCATTTGAACAAAGGGACACACATGGAATTGTTTAAACATTCCAACGATTTATCTTAACATTCCCATAATAAATAAGAATATTGCTTTACCTTTAAGTGGATCTTTTACTTAAACTTCTCCTAATTCTTTCCTAATTCTTTAATGCCTTCATCGACAGTTTGAGAGAGATCTGCAGGCAGTCGCATCAAAGCATTTTCACTTATCAATAAGACAACCGAGTCTTACCAATATCACTGGCTATGTTCTAATCGGAGGTATCTAGCACAACCTAAAACGCAACAACACAACTAACTATACATCAACCTACAAGAGTATCAACGATTGTATATTATTTCAACAAATATACTATGATAGCTTCAATTGGCGCAATATTTATTATCATGCATTTATCTTGCGACTTTTACAGGATCCTTTAGAAAAACGCGCATTCTCCCATTAATCTGTAGGAATGCGGCGAAAGGTATTTTGCTGGCAGCCTTCAAAAATATCCTAGCCTAGTACCGCTGTCCTTTTTCATCGCGACTATTGGGTCTATAGCTCTGACAATAAATAAAAGATGGGGGAAATTCTCCATGCAAATCGACTATCATCGTTGATCCGGTGCAATACGCGTATCTGGAAACACTCTCGTAGTAGCGCCCTTATAACGTAAAAATGTTATATATATGTATTATATACTTCTACACAAATGCTAAGTCTCGCTTGCTGCTTTACTTTTTAGCTCTTACTGATTAATTTTTTTCTTCTTCCTTTTTTCTTATTTCTTTTTTTTCTTTTTTGAACGAATTTTCTAAAAAAAAAATCTTTCCTTTTTTTTCTTATTTCTAATAAACTCTCGCTAAGTATCTCGTACCATTTTTATAATACATTTACATATGTGTTTGTGTGCTTAAATTTTGTAATATTTTCGATATTAAGGCATGAGTGATTAGTTTTTCATTTAAAATTTTTTCTTTATACATATTTAATAATCCATTAAAAAATTTTTAATATTCAACCATATTTTAATTTTTATGAGTTCTGTGTGCGTATTGTAAGTGTGTGTATATATGTATTTCAAATTTATATAAATAAAATAGTATGGGCATAGTTACCTTGGTTAAATAAAAAATTGATGATAATATATTTATTATATTATTGTTTAAGTACAAATATAAATCGTTCCAAATAACAATTCGATGAAGTATAAAATGAATCATTTATGAACAAAAAGGATATAAATATATAGTATATACTATAAATACATACGTACGTACATATATACCTAAGTTTATTTTTATATTACACATTAATATTTACTTCATTAATAAAAATGAATTAGATGTAACATTTACTACTTATATTTAAGTAAGTCTAAATCATTTTGAATATATATACATATATACATATACTTATATATATATATATATTTATGTATATATATATATATATATATATATATATATATATATATATATATACATAAATTATTTTATTACACATACAGTCTCATTCAAAAAATTTCTAAACTATGATTAATAATAATCCATTAGGACAAATTATTATCTAAATTCATCTATTTCATATAAATTTTTGACTTAGTAAGATTAAAAAATGTATACGTATTCTCGCAAGTCTCTTTTTCAACTATTACTATCATAATAATAATAAAAAATGTGAAAAATTATTTCAGTACTAGTACTAATAATAAGACTAGTAACACTAGTAGTAAAAGTAGTAGTAATAATAAGTATTAATTTGAATCAAAGGAAATAAAAATTAATTTGTACGCAATAGGACGATGATACGTTAAATATAAATACATAAACACGTGAACTGAAAATATTAAATGTTCTAATGTTCTAAACTTGAATCTTTTTTCAATTATTATTTCCATAAATTTATTATTATTTCAACATTATTTCCATAAATTTCAAAAACATTATACTTCGTATGATCCGACGTAGAATAGACATAACTGTAGTACGTCCCTTCTCTTAAATCTTTCTCCCTTTATCTCTATTACTCTCTCTCTCTCTCCCTCTCTCTTTCTTTATTTCTGTAATTGTAAAAGTAGAGAAGTAGGAATGAGTGAATGTGTTTATTAGTAAAATGAAGAAGTAAGGAATGAGTATGTGAATGAAAAAAGTGAAAAAATTGTGGGTGCTTCGCTAAGAAAGAGAAATAATAAGTGAGTAAGTAAATGACTAGAGAGAGAGTAAATTGGAGAAATGATGAGTGTTCATTGAAACAGAGAAGTAGTGAATTAGTGTAAGAGTGAGTAATATAAATAGCAAGGTAACGTATGATTGAATAAGTATAGTGAAATAATTGAATATAATACAGAAATAGTAGTGAATGGTTTGTGAAAAAGATAGAGTAATAAATGTGTTAGTGAATTGAATATAGAAATGGTAAATGTATGATATATATATAAAAAAAGCTTATGACTGTTCACTACCATCTGTTCAAATTGCTTGTGATTTTAACGAAAGGTATAGACGATATATATATATATATCGAATCAAGTGTAGAACGGTGTCCTTTATCGTAATTAACAGAAACAATTTTCGATCAATTTTAATGAACAAGATCTCATTAAAAGAAGAATGTTTAGTCCACAACGCCCTTTTGGCAGAGTTTGGAAAATGCTTATTATTTTTGCATAAATTATTCTTGAATAAATATCATTTTTTAATATTATTTTTTTTTTTAAATAAAGCTTTTTTAAAAATCTGACTGAAGGGCGACGGAAATTAAACCTTCGTCCATAAACTGAGACTTTATTTGTAGATATCGCCCAAGAATTAGGTCTATTCTCATTGATGACGTAATCCATTAAAAAACCAAAAGTAATGAACAACCTTAAATATCAAAAAATTTGTATTCACAAAAGAAATAAACGAAATGTGCAAAATCCATATAAAGAACAAAAAAAGAGCGATTGTTATTTTATAATAATATGACCAATTAGAAGAAAAAATTACTTATTATCCTAGAAGAAATAAGAATAGGTATAAAAAAATGATATAGTAAAATATATTAAAATAAAAAAATATAATTAAATATTTATATAGATGCACATTTATGTGCATGCTAACATCCATACATACAGGACATATTGTAATATATACTTACATTACATACATATGTACATCCGCTATTATTTTACAAAAATATCATCGTTAGAATGAAGATACTTGAATAAATACATTCGTTACGAAAGATTTTGCGAATTTGGACGTGTTATGTACTAGTGCACTACAATTTTATTATTACTATGTTATGTGAAAGATTTAAGTAAGTCGATGAACGATATGTAAAGTGTAAATAAAAAGTGAACTTTAAGCGTGACATAAACAAAGAATAAGCTTGGTAAGAGAATCCGAGTGAATGAATGACCTCTAATCGGAAAGATGTTTCCAGTGAGAGCTATCGTTCAGATCGGCAGATACATTTCGATCTTCGGCCTAACCTTTCACAAAAATCCTCTTCTTCAACTATCATTTACTGATTAATGGCAACATAATAAAGCATATATTTCGGTATACTAATTCCCGAGTTATTAACTACATTCGACGACGAGTTCATATTTTGCCCTAAATCTGAATCCGTCACATAACAGCTGCTACCTATGGAGGATAATCTACAAGCAGATTACAAATCTTTCGTTTTCATATGGTCTTTTTTGGACACACCTCGCTTCTCGTTACATAGATATATTTTAATCGCCATCGCTCGCAGAACTCTTTTCCTTTCTCTCTGTCGCCCACTTTGTCTCTCTCTGTTCTGTCTCTCTCTGTCTCTCTCTCTCTCTCTTTCTTTCAATCAAAAATCATGTTAAAAAATAGTATTCTCTCGAGAATAGATTGTGCACAAATAAATAGGTTTTTAAAAACTTCGCCGGAACAACGTCATTTGTTAAACTTACTTCTTTAAGTAAGATCTAATTCATCCATGTTGGTCGATTCAATCGGAGAATTATTTCTATTCTCACAAATAATGTAGATGCTGTATTCAACATTTTTCCCGAAGAAATAATGCAGTACTTTGATGCTCCTCTTGAAGTAATGATTGGCTGCTTGTTTTTGTAAGTAAATATCTGATGCTCAGATTTTTTGAACATTTCTAAAGCAAAGAAAAGCATTGCTTGCCTGGAGAAACACGGAGAAGCTACGATAACTCACTTAATCAATTTAATGAGCTTTGGCCAGATGATTTTTTGGCAAAAATAAAGAAATACATGTTCAATCGTTTATGTCAATTGATCGGAGTGTTTAATATATTGCTAAATTGTGAAAAAATTTGTGGTTTCTTTTAGATTTTATAGTCTAAAAAAAGAAATTCTATAAGCAACGTATGGTGTGTTGGTAATACTGGAATTCTAGATTCGAGGCTAATATGGTTTTTATTATTGAATGGTTTTTTTTTTATTGTATCAATGTAAAAGCAGATAATGAACTAATTTACTCTATTTCTTTATTTGATAATTTAGTAAGGTGTTAGTATCCAATCTTTTATATTTATTTCCTCCACTGATGACAGGCGGGAATTTCGTGCTGATCTGCGCTAGATAGGACACAGCAGTAGTATAATTTTTTCGATGAAAAATGCTTATAAAGTATATACATTCATCGATTATTTTTTTTAAATTAATAATTATTGAATATATATATATATATATATATATATATTACATTTAATTCTTAATATAGATCAAAATATAAATTTGCTTCCGCACCATCTATAAAATTTTCCACCCCGCGCTGTTTTGATATCGTTTGTAGTAGTTCATTTAATATTATTATTATTACTATAATTATTACTATGATTATAATATGTAATGTAGTAATATAGTTACAAAAACAGTAAAAGGAAGAAGAAACAGAAGAATATACTTATGAAGAACATTCTCAACAAATCGTGTCCTTGATAATCTTTACACATGACCGCCCATCTAATAAAAACAACATTCGAAGAAATGTATGAAACGTTTCTTTTGTTTCGTCCGCTATAGTTTTTCTTTGTCTTATTACTTTATGATAGTTATGCGTTTACTATAATTAATATAATATATAAGAATTCACTAATTGTTTTTAAGAAAATATTGGAAAAATTCTTATTTTTATCGCAGATTTATATACTAATTCTTATATGTATCAATTATATTTATTATTTTCTACGCATTTATCGTAAACCAAATGAGTACTGACATCGTATCTAGCACTGATCTTTGTAGGACGCACACTACCATCAACGAAAGATATACATATGAAAGACCAAAAAGTGTGAGCTTACAGTCTACTAACACTTCTTGTTCTAACTTATACAACTTACTCTAACTCACACGAAACTGATTGTTACATACGCGTGAAAAGGAAATAACAAAACAAGCTTATACATTGATAGGATAGCATGACGAGGACAGTGTTCCCCGCTTGATTAGTAATTCATATTTTGCCCATACCTGTCCCTCGATTTACACTTGCTTTGAACAGAAGGAAGTGAATCATCTTAAATTATGCGTCGCTCGTTTCTTTGTCAACTCATACTACTTTTTTTTTCGTTATGCATATATATTAATGCTACATACAAAATATTTATTTAAATTATACTTTCATCATTAATTACTTATTATTTGAGCATCGAAATAAGCCACCATTTGGGTACATTTGTTCTTTTTATTTTTGTTCTCCTTATCGTTTTAAGCCATGTTAAATTTTACGTCACAAAAAAATTTACGGAAATGGTAAAATTTTTGAATTATATCGATATATTATATAATAATGATTTGTCTTTACCTATTTTAGTTTGTATATACTTATAAGTATATATTACAAAACACGGTTTTATAAGGCTCGCTATAATGTACAAACGAAATTTATTAAAGGAATTCAAGGTAAACAAAGTATAGCATATGTTTGTACTATTTTGTTAAGTATTAGATATGAAAAGTAAAGACATTGGGATAAAGATTTAGTTTTGTGTGCGTATGTATATAAACGCAAGCGTAGGTATATACATATTTTGTGTATCTGTTCGTGTATATATATGTGTATAAATATATATATATATTACATAAATGTATGTTTGCATATAAAATATAATATTGACACTATACGTTAATAAGATGTACTTAATTTTGTATTTTAATTGAAGTCGCTATTAATACAATAATAACATTCATTGTAAACACCAGATGCATGCAATTATTAATAAATGGGAGCTATAAATTTAAGAATTTTTATTATAACTATTTTGGGTATTACGACGAAACTTTATTGTTTCGTTATTGAACAGTGCTCTTTCATTGACCATGACGTACCTAATCAATATAAAAAGAATAAGGGCCGGTTAAAAATGTATCTTCATTTGAATAAGTAGAATGGAAAAATACAAGAACTTATGACGTGATATAACGAATTTCATGGAGGGGGATAACAATATTTAAAAGAAGAATTCATCGCTGACGATTTCAGTTCGTGTCCAAATTTCTATTTCAGACAAACGAATGTAAAATATCATAACATCATGAATGAGTTTAAGCAGCTAAAGAAATCGTACAAATTTTTCAAATATGCCGATCCAGAACCAGGTGAAGAAGTTGTTATTTCCGGAATCGCTGGTAGATTTCCAAAATCCAACAATTTGTACGAATTGAAAGATAATATTTTTAATCGCAAAGATTGCATCACAGATAACGAAATAGAAACAGGTATCGATTATATGTGAACAATCTATTTTATTTAACAACTTAAGCGTTAACCAATGTTAATATTTTTTTATCTTTATCTTTTATAAGAGCATTCAGAAATTCCACGACGAATGGGGAAAATTAACAATATAGAGAAATTCGATGCATTATTTTTTGACATCGATTTTAAAGGAGCACATACTATGGATCCTATGGGAAGAATATTGTTCGAACATACTTATGAAGCCATTGTAGATGCTGGAATTCATCCAAAAGATCTCCGTGGAACGAGGACAGGTGTATTCCTGGGTTCATGCTTCTCCGATGTCGAGAAAACTTGGTTCTACGACAAACTCCAGGTAAGGGAATCGATCAAACGATCAGTTTATAGATGGATCACTTATAGACAATTACTTATATGGTCGGATAAGCCATGTAATACGTCTTTTCAATTATAGATAAATGGCTTTGGTATCATGAGCTGTAGTAAAGCTTTTATGGCCAACAGAATTTCGCATTGGTTGGGTGTCACTGGACCAACATATAACATCGATACCGCGTGCAGTTCAAGCCTTTTTGCGATGGAACACGCATATAGGGCTATACATAACGGACAATGCGATTACGCGATCGTCGCTGGATCAAATCTTTGCCTTCATCCATACGTAACATTGCAATTTAAACGTTTAGGTACTGATTATGATATTTTCTTGAAGCATTTGCTTTTTCTCACGAACTATCATGAGAGTATTAAACAATTATTCTATCTTGTACCTCTCTAATAGGAATATTGTCTGAGGATGGTCGTTGCAAGTGTTTCGACGAAAATGCAGATGGTTAAGTGCGCAGCGAAGCCGTAGTTGTTGCATTTCTGCAAAAAAAAAAAATGCTAAAAGAATCTATGCAACAGTTATCCATGCGAAAACAAATTGCGATGGATCTATGCAACAGTTATCCATGCGAAAACAAATTGCGATGGATATCCTTCTAGCCAAATTCAGAGTACTCTTTTCAAAGAATTCTACGATGAATGCGGTGTACCAACAGCTTGTATACCTTACATCGAAGCTCATGGTACAGAAACTAAAGTCGGTGATCCTGAAGAAATAAATGCCATAGATCGGATATTCACGAAAAACAGAACCAATCCTCTTAAAGTGGATTCCATCAAATCAAATTTGGGTCATACTGAACCAGTCAGTGGAATGTGCTCCATTGCCAAGGTAAACATATTTTGAAGTATAAGATGAGACAATTATTCGTTCATCTTCGTTTCTTTGATATTTTACAGGAGATAATATCGGTGGAGTCAGGTCTAATGCCCCCAAATATCAATCTTAATCAACTACGCAAAATCGAGAAAGCTTTTAAAGAAGGGAGAATCATGCCTGTTACCGAAACGTCTCCGCTTGATGGGGAATATAAAGTCATTAAATCTTTCGGTTTTGGTGGTGCTAATGTTCACATCTTACTCAAATCAAATCCAAAAACAAAGATCAATAAAGGATTGCCAGATGACGATTTGCCAAGACTCGTAGCAGTTTCTGGACGTACCGAAGAAGCAGTAGTAACCACATTAAATGATGTAGGTAGAACGTACTTTTAAAGACCTGAAGGTATTATACTTGATTACGTTAAAATAAAATAGAACGATATAATTCCAACATCCTATTACATAGATCGATAATCGACACATAGACGTTGAATTTATTCGTCTCCTTCATGATATCCACCTCAAAGAAATATCAGGTCATTTATGTCGAGGATACACGATAACTGGTTTTAAATCGTTTGACAAGAAACTGAGAGAGATTGAAAACTATTCTGGTATAAAAAAACCAATATTGTTTGTTTTTTCTGGAATGGGGACGCAGTGGTCTGAAATGGATATGGAAATTTTTGTTCTAATATTTCTTCGTAACTATAAAAATAATAACCATTTCGATTATCAAATGTATTGGAATGCGGAATTTGTAATTTACCAGGTCAAGTCCTGATGAGATTCCCCACATTTGCCAAAGCAATAGAGAAATGCGATGTTGTATTAAAACAGTGTAATTTGAATATTTATAAAATTTTAACTGAAAAAGATAATATCATGTTCGACAATATCTTGCAGTCGTTCGTCGGAACTGCTGCAGTTCAGGTAATATCGACAACTACTTTGAATTATTTGGGAGGAGTGAATTCGTTCGACAAGATCTATAAAAAGAAAAATTCTTTACAGATCGGATTGGTAGATCTTCTAACTTCCATAGATGTAGTACCGGACTACGTCATCGGCTATTCCGTTGGTGAACTTGCTTGTGCTTACGCAGATGGATGTTTTACAGCAGAGGAAATGATATTAGCAGCATATTCGCGAGGAATGGCTTTGATAGAAACAGAAATACCTCACGGTTCTATGGCAACGGTAGAGCTTTCCTATGAAAACATTAAAAATTGCTGTCATGCTGATATCGATATCGCATGTCACAATGGAACTGAAAGTACAACTATTAGCGGACCGACCAATTCTGTGAAGGCATTCGTTAAAAAATTACAGGTTCGTTTGACGCTAAGTAACATCTAGCCAATAAAAATATTCCTTTATATTAGAATGATTTTTTTGAATGTGTTTGTATTTGGCAGGAAACTGAAGTTATCGTCGAAGAGGTGTCGTGCAATAATATACCTTATCACAGCCGTTATATCGCAGCAGTTGGATCGAAACTTTGTGTACATTCACAAAAAAGTGATACCAGTAGCGAAGCCACGAAGTAACAAATGGCTCAGTACATCTGTGCCACGAAAAGCGTGGTCGACATCAGCCGCAAAACTCTCGTCAGCTGAGTATCATACCAATAACATGTTGAAACCAGTACTGTTTGAGGAAATATTAGCTCTGATTCCCGACAATGTTGTGACGACTGAAATTGGATTGCAAAATTTACTACAAGAGACTTTAAGAAAATCATTGCAACCAACCGTAAGGAATATTGCATTAAATCATCTAAGAGATAATGATAACGTGATCATTTTTCTACAAGCATTAGGGAAGCTTTATAACAGCGGTATACAGCTTGATCTTGCTAAATTATATCCACACGTAGAATATCCGGTCAGTCGAGGAGCTCCAATGATATCCCGACTCATTAGTTAAGAATTACGAGTATATAGAAAACGAAAAAGGCTAATGATTATTTCTTCTGAATATAATGTAAAAATTCAACGTTATTATCTGATTAGATGGAAACATTCAGACGACTGGTGTGTAGCAGATTACAAAAGACAAGAGAGAATTGATTCTGGCGAACGAATATTTGAAATATCGATCGATTATGAAGAACATCAGTACGTTAGTGGTCACGTGGTCGACGGTAGAAATTTGTTTCCAGCGACAGGATATTTATGTTTAGTTTGGGAAACTTTCGGCATGATGATAGGACAATTGTACACGGAAGTATCTGTTGTCATTGAAAATGTAAAGTTTAATCGAGCTACCACGATTCCGAAAGAAGGCAAAATTGAAATGATAGTCATGATTCAGAAAGGTACTTTCCACAACTTGTATCTATATATTGTTTTATTTAGAATTTAACATATGTCGATCTACTAACGAACAGGCAGTGGTAATTTCGAAGTGGTCGAAGGAGGTCTTGCTATTGTTACTGGATTGATTCGTGCTGCAACAAACTTGTCGAAGCAGAAAATACCTCTTGATCTGATCAAAGCGAATATTGGCAATGAGAAGGAAGAATTAGATGCAAAAGATATCTATAAAGAGTTGAAGCTACGTGGTTACCAATATAGCGGCCTCTTTCGAAGTTTACACAGTGCCTCAGTTTCGGGTAAAAAAGGACATGTCCAGTGGAAAAACAATTGGGTAGCATTTATGGATAACTTATTGCAGATGAAAATACTCGCTTTAGATACCCGAGGTTTATTCGTACCGACTGGAATTCGGAAATTGATAATAGATACTAAAGCTCATCAACGATATCTGCAAAGTTTGACGACCAATAAAAAATGTAAATATTTTTTTTAATGAAAAGTGAATTTATGTAGCGAATTCCTTTATATTCAATAATATTATTTCAGATGTACCTGTACAATTACTTGAGCATATTGATGTGATTGTAACAGAGGGTGTGGAAATTCATAATATTAGGGCCAGTGAGATTGCTCGGAAGAAACCTGTCAGTGATCCAATTATCGAAGAACATAAATTTATTGCTTATCGTGACAAAAGGGAAATGTCATTACGCGAAATATTAACGTTATCTATGCATATTACGCTTGAGAATATACTAATGACGAAAGTGAAAACAATAGAACTCGTTGAGGATAATGACAATATATCTGCAGAGAAACTTGTTTCTCCATTGTTTAGAGACATTCTAGCCAATTTACCTTCGATTCAAGCAAGCATTAATTTACTTGCACCACCAAAGAAATTTGGCGAAGAAGACGTTCTTAAAAATGTTGAAATTTTAGAATCGACAAAATAACGAACAGATGATATAGCGATATTAGCAGTTGGATGTTGTTTATTAACCAATGAAAAAAAGGAAGGTTTAAAAAAACCTTTAAAATCTACAAAAGATGGAGCTTTCCTTTTATCACGCAAAAAGGAAAATATACCATTGGACTATTCTATTCTGAAGGAATTTCGATTAGGTATAGTTTTTGAGAAACGTACTTCCGAGGAATCGTGGATATTGTTAAGGAAGATCGAGAAAATTTCGAAAAATATTCTATTTATTAATGTTAGGAGCAATGAATTTAACTGGTTGAAAGAAGTACAAAATGAGCTTGCCAATGAAACACAAGAAGATAACAAGACAGTAATACTTGTTGAGGAAGGAAACTTTGAATCTGGTCTCTTAGGATTCATTAATTGCTTACAGAAAGAACCTGGAGGCAAAATCTTTCGAGCTGTTTTAGTTCAGGATCTTACAGCCCCGAATTTTTCGGGGTCGACATATTATGAGACTCAGTTCAAACAAGTGAGCTAATTAAAAATCATAAGAGTGAGATTTAATGGCATATAGAAAATAACAGAAAATGAAAGAAAATGAAATGAATATCATTTTTTCAGATGCTTATCAAATCTTTGCCAAATGGACGACATTTTTTCTTGGACCGTACCTGAAAGTTGGAGTTTGGAAGATAAAGCGACAGTTCCATGCGTATATTTCACATGTATAGGTGCGCTTAATATTAACGGAGAAATGAAAAAAGGTGATAAAATACTTATCCACTTTGGTGCTGGTGGTTTTGGCCAAACTGCGATTATCTTGGCTCTGCACGAAGACTGTGAAGTATTTACTACCATTGATACACCAGAAAAACGTAAATTCATTAAAGAAACTTTTCCCAGTATCGACGATAATCATATTGGAAATTCTCGAGATACTAGCTTTGAACAAATGATTTTGCAAGAAACCGACAGTACAGGTGTAGATATAGTTCTAAATTCTTTAGCGGAATAAAAACTTCTAGCATCTCTGCATTGCTTAGCTCATGGAGGGAGATTTTTAGAAATCGGAAAGTTTGACTTAGCCGCAGATAATCCGTTAGACATCGATATCTTTTCGAAGGAGATCAGTTTTCACGCTGTAATGTTAGATGAAATTATAATTACCAAGAACGGAATCAGAAATGAAATAAGTTCAAGAGTAAACAAACTTCTTAAGGAAAATGCAATCAAACCTATTGTAAGAACAATCTTCGGCAAAGATCAAATAGAGAAAGCTTTTAGATTCATGGCTGCTGGTAAACATATTGGAAAAGTAAGTTGTGGTTGTTGTTTTAATATTCATTTATTTGTGCTATCTTAAATTATAACTCGAAATCCATCTTGAATTTTGTAGGTACTAATAAAGATACGCGAAGAAAATGAACAACTGAATACCCCCATCTTGGCTGAACCTTATTGTAGATGTTTCCCGAACAAAAGTTATATAATTATTGGCGGCTTGGGTGGCTTTGGTTTAGAATTAATCGATTGGTTGGTTCTTCGAAATGCTAAAAATATTGTCATTACTTCACGAAACGGCTTAAAGAATGGTTATCAACGAATGAGAATCAAGAGATGGGAATCATACGGTGTGAATATTAAGATCCTTGACGGTCTCGATGCGGCTAAACGAACAGACTGCGAGCTTATAGTAAAATCAGCAATAGATGAAAGTCCCGTCGATGGTGTATTTAACCTCGCGGTTTCTTTGAAGGGTCGTATTTGTCGTAACCAAACGATGAAATCTTTTGAAGAATGTTTCAAGGGAAAGGCCTGGACAACGAAACGTTTGGACGAAGTCACTAGAAGGCTTTGTCCAGATCTTCGACACTTCGTAGTTTTCTCTTCCATCTCGTGCGGAAGGGGAAATGCTGGCCAAACGAATTAAGGTATGGCTAATTCCATTATGAAAAGAATATGCGAAAAAAGGGAACAAGAAGAGTTGCCTGGATTAGCTATTCAATGGGGAGCAATTGGAGACGTCGGTCTTGGATATGCAGAATAATGATAAAGAACATGTTATTGGCGGTACTCTACAGCAAAAAATAACATCATGTTTAGAAGAAATGAATCGATTTTTGGTGCAGGATAAACCTATAGTTGCTAGTATGGTAGTTGCTGAAAAACAATTAGATAGCGATCGTGCAGACAATGTCGTAAATGCTGTCTTAAAAATTATGTGTAAGTTTCGGTTTATCCATGGATAATGCTAAATTTTATAATTTTATTTTGTTTTCGCCAGCTTTTTTTTATCTTTATCTTTTTTAAATAAAGAATTTTTGATTATAGGTATTAAAGACTTGAAGAGTATCAATCAAGAAACTTCCTTGGCTGAACTTGGAATGGATTCTATGATGGGTGTAGAAATAAAACAAACTTTAGAGCGCGAGTATGAAATATACCTCAACGCGAAAGATATTCGCAGCTTAAATTTTGCCAAACTTATGGAAATAGAAAATAAGCTAATAGGTGATAGTAATCGTATTGAAATTATTACCGAGAAAATATTATTTGGTACAAAGACATTGATGCAATTGATCGGCGAAGAACTTTCCTCCGAACTAATTATCTCCCTTAAAACTAACCCAGAGGAAGATCGGAGCGAGATATTCTTCATTCCAGGTATTGAAGGCTATGGTATCATTTTCAAAACATTAGAATCGAAAATTAAGTCGCCAGCGACTTGTTTCCAACTTGGGACAAATTATGAATTAGAAACTGTAGAAGAAATAGCCCTTTCATTTCTACCGGTATAATCTTTTATTAAAGATATATTTAATTAAATTAAATATTATTCAATCTGTTGTATTAAAATGAAATGTAACTTTACTTATTACTGCATATACTAGAGAAACTTAAAGATCGAAAAGATTTTACTTTAGTGGAATACTCATTCGGATCGCTTGTAACAATTGAACTCACACGACAATTAGAAGCCAAAGGATTTAATGGTCGGCTAATTTTGATAGACGGTGGTCCTGAACTATTAAAAATACTTGTAGATCAACAGTTTCAATCGTCGTCAGAAGAAAAACTACGAAACAAAGTTTTTATTATTATAGAGGAGATATTATCATCTGTTAATAGTGAACAGGCTCGTTATTTTTCTCTTTCTCTATTTCTCGCTATTGTCAAACGAATTTCCGAATGTTACTTTCTAGCTCGTACTTGAATTGGAAAAATCCAAAACGTGGGATGAGAAAGTAAAAGCATTCTTTAATGTATTACCTCCCGAACACAAGCAATTATATTTGGAACGAGATTTAAAAAACACTATCCTTTCATTTTATGTGAGATTGCAAGCATCCATGAAATATAATCCAGAACCATTACCATATATAAGAGCTCCAATCACATTGCTCAAGCCAATGTTATCGTCTGTACGACATATCTCGTATGATTATGGACTAGAGAAAGTAAGTTTTAAAAATTTTTATATATCATAAATATAACATTAATCTACTATAAACTATTGTTATTCTCAGATAACTGGCGATGAAGTAGAAGTATATGTTATTGATGGCAATCATTCCACGATATTAGAAAACAATGAAATTGCAATGGTGATTAATCGTGAACAGCTTCAGCAGAACTAATAAGAATTAAATGTAATAAAGTAATATGTATATATTTGCATAGCGTTTACTTTCATTCGCAGATGTGATAAAAATTAACTTCGTCAACACTTTTTACTTATGCAATTAATCCACTAGCATGATATTACGACACAATCATTGTGTAATTTCACATTTTTATTACTATATACCTGATCTCATTCGTTACTAATGTATTTTTACTTTAATTTATAATTATATCGTTCATTAAAAATTTCCTTGTATTCTAAATAAATATCCTATAATATTACTTTGAATATTATTATTATTACTAACATAAACATAATTTTATTAGAAATACATTTCATATTATGAGATGTTATTATGAAAACAAAGGAATTTAACGATATTTAACGATATAATTATAAATTAAAGCAGAAATACGTGAAAAACGAATAAAACCGATTTTTCAAAAGTAATGCGAAACTACAAGCTGTTCGCATCGCATTACCCTGTTAATATTACAAATGGTTTTAGCGACAGTAATGATAACATTAAAAATAATAATATAAAAAATGACACCATCTGGAAATAACACTATCTGGAGTAACTATAACTATCTCCACGTTTGCAATTAATTCTATATTTTACAAACATTTTAAATGAAGGGGAATAACGAAATAACGACATATTTTCTTAGTTTATTTCGATATATGAAAAATCAATTATAAACATTTTTGTGCAGCAACAATATTAACTATTTATTTATATTTCCTTGTTTTAAGAAAATTTATAATTTTCATTAACAATAATTTTTGCTATATTTACTTCTATTGTGGATATTTACAATATTATCAATACCATGATTAGTGCTAAAAAATTTTTTAGTTTCACTTTCCTAACGCAAGAAAATTTTCGGCTAATAATTTTTATCTCATTTGAATCAGTCAATCTTCTCGGTCAGTTAGCCTATCTTTTCCAATGAATTTACAATAGTATTCTTTAATGTTGTAGGACTAATCGTTACAATATAATATTTTCTCTGTTGTTTCAGAAAACTCCTTAGAGGAATATAAATGGTTACTCACGCATCGATTAGTACTGTTCGAAATATATAAATTTTATCAAATCAAGACTTGTTTTTGATTATCTTAACAATAATAATAAATAATAAATAATAAATACTATAGTACAAAATATATTTACTACAAATAAATAATATTGGATCATCAATTTGACCAATCTTAAACAATATATGGTTATCAATTTATCAATATTGTTTTTAACAAATTGCACATGACCTTTTCTATCTATCGCCAATTCCAAGTATATTTGAAGTTTATATGAAGCTTATATGAGTGAAGTTTATCTAAAGAATGTTATACAGATTTAGATGAAAAGACGGCAACTCTCCATTTAAAAAGTTCGCGATTTTTATAATAATTTTGAGATTACTTGAATAGAACGGAACGGATGATTTGAATCGAGCTGACGATTTGAATTTGTTGTATTATTCATTAAAAAATGTGTTCCCCTTCCCAACCGCTTGATAATAAACAGAACAACCGACTCAATAAAATAACGCATTTTGCAATTACTCGCATTATATCAGATCATATACAACATTTTATGATTCGAAGTGTAAAATAAAAATTATTTCGCTTAACATTGTTATTGTTTCAAATATTTCTACAAAACTCTTCCTAATGTTCAATGATTATTTATAGACAGTCCTAGACTATGAAATGTATTGATGGTTTTTAAGTTGAAAGTCCTCAATTGTTTTCGTTGACGAACGTCCTAGATCCAAAGATTCTTAAAGTGGGGATAATGACAAACTAGTGAATCGCGTTAAATACCAAAATAAAAGAGTATTTATCCTATTGATTAGAAAGGTTCATTGCGGGTTCGAGCGATCGGTTAATGTAAACAGAACCTACTGCTGTCGTTAGATGTTAGTAAAAGAAAGACGGCGAGGATCGTGTTCCTCATAAACGTTTTGGATTCGTCGGCTCAATAATATCGGGACCCGCATCGCTTTAGTCATGGTCAATCGACTAAATAATTCATTAAGCAATCTTACTTCCCTTTGAGAAACCGCACCGAAAGTTGTCCGCAATAGCAAAGAGTACCCTGTGTCTACAACATAACAAGGCACATCTTTCCTCGAGAATAAGCTCCGGAAAAGGAACACGAGACTATCACAGATCAGGTATTTCTACAGAATCTCTGACTTAGATTAATTGCAAATTGATTACTTGTTAAGTAATCTACGTTGCGAATTGGTCATAAAATATATTAAGATTAAAGAAAGATACCCGTAAAATCATCTATTCGTTAATCGATTGTTTAACGAGATTTTTATCACATATCAAATGCATCTTAGCCACAAACAAGACGTTATCAGTACTTATTCGTAAATATCTATTAATTTAGGTACCGAAAATTAACAAATATGTATTTATTTTGCTTGCAAAGTAACACATGTTTATTAGTTTAGATATCGAAAAGTTATGCATATTTATTTTATAGAATAGTTGTAATGATGAAAAGGAGAATCATTCTAATGTGAGTTATAATAAATTTTGGTACTGATTTTATCGAAAAATTTGTTTTACCATTCAATCCTTCCGAATACTTACCTTACAGATAATATCTACCTGGCATTTTAATTACCGTTATTAAATAAACCTGGCATCCTTTACTTATCTCCGACTACACTTGATATATTTTCCCTTTGAGAGGACTTCATATAAAAGAATTTAGAATAATAAAATTAGGTGATAGAGCAGTTTAACATATTGCACTATCTAGCGTCCATTGTAATCTCGATTTAATATTTTTCTTGTAATAAACGATTTATGCACTGGACAACCACCATACTAATATCATATATTAAAGTAAAAACAATTACTTTAGACTGACCGTAAGTAACTGTGTGGAATCAAATGCATAGCGATCATAAATTAGTAAAATAAAGAGAAATATATATATATATATATATATATATATATATATATATATATATATATATATATTCACTAATTTTAATATTAAACAAATAATCGACAAATTATATTTTATATGCATTTGCCATCGAACAAAATTATACTGCTGCTGTGTCCCATCTAGCACAAATCACTGCGAAATTCACGTCAGCCATCTCTGGAGGAAATAAATATAAAAAATTAGATACTTTCACTTTACTAAATTATTAAATAAAAAAAAAAGAGTAAATTATTTCATTACTTTTTTTTACGTCAACACAATAAAAAAAAGACACCGGAATCTTGTTGGCCTGGAACACCTAGAATTCATGAATTACGAATCTGGACGCTGCCAATAAACTATTCATTATTTATAGAATCTCTTCCTTTCTAGATTACAAAGTATAAAAAAAACTATAAATTTTCATAAATTTGTAATTTTTTAGAAACTCAGATCCCTTGATATAAACGATTGAACACGAAATTCCTTATTTTTGCCGTATAATTATATGGCCAAAGCTCATTAATATAATCGAGTGAGTTACCACAGTCTCTTCGTGGGAGCATCGTAAAAACCATTTTTTTGCGTTTGGAAATGTTTAAAAAATTTAGGCAACAGCTATTTACGCACACAACCAAAAAGACAATCGCTATTTCACGGATATAAAATGTACACTATTCAAGCGTGTATATAAAAATCAGTAGATGGGCTTCATCTTTTTGCCACAAATTTCAAGGAACGCCATAGTATTAAATGTTTTCTTCGGGAAAAATGTCGTCATCAATGAGAACAGAAGTAATTTTTGACTAATTATGAAGAACAAGATCTCATTTTACAGGAGAAGCTTTAAGATACGATGTTATGTCTGAATTTTGAAAAACCTTTTTATTTGCGCATAAACTATTATCGGAAAAATATCATTTTTTAAAACGAATTTTTTCAAAGCAAATAATGCTTTTTTAAAATTCAGGACAAACAGCGCTATAGATTATACTTTAATTTTTAAATTGAGACCTCGCTTATTAAAATTGATCAAGAATTCCGCCAGTTCTCATTGATAGCGTAAACTATTAAAAACTGGGGGGTAGAAATCAGTAATCAAGAGGAAAGTTTAGCCTCAGTCATGTTGTTTGCGTGTGTAAAACGAGCCGATCGGAAATCGATCAAAGTATGGTCTGACCTGCGTTGGTTTATGGAAGCGTGGCGTTAGAAAGATAGGCGATAAAATAACGAACTCGAAAATGGCCATAAGAAATGCTAAGTGCATAGATACGAATGCGAGTGGGGATGAAAAGGCTATAGGGTGACTTAAAGAAAAGAACAGAGTAACGAGTGCAGTTTTGAGTGGACGAACAGAGATTAACAACAGAAATTAACATCAGAGGTTAACGACAGAGTAAAGAGTAAAATCTTGAGTAAACCAGAGAAAGAATAAAGAGTTGTACTATTTTAGTTATAATATCTTTGTAATAGTATTTTTATTAATAAAATTCTTCTTAACCAAGAAAAAGTGTGCTGTGTTAGTTAATGTGTATCTTCCAACTAGAATTACGAAAAATATCACACATAAATAATAGAAAATGTAAATAGAAAGAAAAAAGCAAGAGACATAGAAAAAATTAAACCAGGCAAAAAAGAAAAACGCATAAAATATAGGCTTTTCTCTATGTCTCTCCCTCTCTCTCTTTCTCTTTCTTTTAATCTATCTATCTTTTACACTTTCATTGTATTATAAGAAAATCGAATTTATAATTACATATATGTATTATTTATCGATGATAATATATGTATTATTTATGATCGATGTTTGACTTTACACACAAGATGGTTCCTAAACATCAAATTATAAAAATACTTTCCTCGCAATGCACATCTATCATATTAATTTAAAGATTAACGTAATTACAAAGATGCGTCTAATAGACTGAGATTAGGCAATATAACGATAGAAAAATGGTATATCAAAATGAGTAAACATATTTAAATTCATCTTGCTTTTCGCAACGTTGTATAAATGAATAGTTTTTTATAATTTTTTAAGCATATACATTTTTCGACGGAGTGTATCAATATGTAAAGCTAATATTCTTCAAAATTGGCTCTTATTCCTTGAGAGTTACTCATTCAACGTTTCAACGATCTACCTATCCAGCAAGACTTATTTTACTAGTGCTTTAAAGATTCTATTCTTGGGAAACTACAGGAAGACTTGATCATGTAAGTACTCTGTATAATAAATAACAATAATATATAACATTATTGTTATATACTATTATAACGCTGAAATAAAAAGATAATTTAATCCATCCATTTTAAAATGTTTTGTCCATTGTAATACAAAAATATACAAATATATCGGAACGTCTTTAAATTACGTCCTCTCAGGCTGAGTTCCTTTAGAAGACAGATGACAACCTATTTATTACAAGTCACATTTTCTTGGTGTCTAGAAACTGTCTTCTAGTTTCAAGTTTCGAACTTCTCTAGGCCGGCTCATAACAACAAATAATTACATATATAATAATAACTAATAATATATATAATTAATAATAAATTTATACATATATAAAATATATAATATATAAATATATATATATAATATTATAATATATATAATTATAATAAATATATATATAACAATATTAATAATATATATAATTAATAATCAATAAGAGCATTAAATAAAATAATTAGTCCGTAACATTTCTTTCATAAAATAATACGTTTGGACAAAAATTCTAATCACAAAAACATATTCTATCGTCGACACGGTAATAGATTTTTTGTTTCCGTTATACGATGATACAAAGAGACATATTACATTTTAATCTACTGAACCATCAATTACTTTACCACCTGCCGATAATACGTTATCCATATCGTTCTGATGGTAATTGCGCCTTAACTTACTGGATCAAGTCCGTGTAAGCAGATGTAATTATAATGCACGAATAATTAACAATTGAAATTAACGACACTAAGTATCTATTAATTGTTTCTCATGAATCATTCAATGCGATTCATATTATTAATCGTATGTACTTATTAATCTTTGCATGATATAAAAATAATTATTTTTCCCGTTTTCACAAGAAAAAAATAAAAATCATGAAATATTTAACATTGCAAGAAAAAACTTCAGATATACTATTTATCGGGTATTCATTATATTGAGCGTTATATAACGATTGTCACATCAATTATGGAAATGATGGCTTTATACCAATTAGTTAATAAATATAAATCAAATTTTTAATCGAGACCATCCTATATACATCTATATATTGTTTATAAAATAATTCTTCGATGAGCACGTAAATAACATCGATTCAGAGAAACTACAAATCTGATCGATTTTGAAATCTGATGAATGTTTGACCATGCACATAAGATTTATAGATATGTTTCATAAACATCAAGTTATAAAAAGTGCATTACACTTAAACGTAACGCACATCTATTATGTACAGTTTACGTTTATCTTATTTACACAGATATGTCTTTTCGCGAGTAAGTAATAAAATATAATACAATATTGTAGACTTGAGGATTCTTTCTTCCCTGAGAAAGTGCATGCGAGTGCATATGAGATAAACAGAGCAACTATTAGACAAAAAATGTAAAGTTCAAACGTTAGTGACATGTATATGTGTGTTTGAGTAAAGCCAGCCGATAATATAATAATGAAATAAAAGGCTCAGATGTTGTACCCAGTTAACTGCTAATTAAACAATAGACATGTACGAGTGTTGCGGTGTGTGAGATATGTCGATCCAGAGAATAGCGTAAAAGAGTGCGTAGGAGGCCGACGCCAGAAAAGACAATTAATCAGAAGAATACTAATATCATCGGAAGGAAACGCATAGAAGACTAACATCAGAGAGTCAGCTGATTATAAATTTGGTCTATCCTCGGAAAGAAGATTGATGTAAGAAAAACGGTCAACGAAAGCATGGACTGTCCCTGTGGAAATAGATTGATGCGATTCAAAAAAGCAGACAGCGAAACGACTATCAGGAGAATGAAGCTACAGTTAGTATGTATTAAAACAAGTAGGGATAAGAAGTCAACAAGGTAATTAAAAGACCAGAGGATCGGGCAGTCTTGAATAGACCAACGAGGTAACACATCAGGGAGAAGAATAACGTGGCAAGTCTTGAGCAGAGTTTCATCAGAGTTAAAATTTTCCCCCTATGGGTAGTTCCCCTGTGGGTAGGGAGTAGTAGAATACTCCCACAGTACTACCTATTTGTCGTAAGAAACGACTAAAAGGGACTGTGTGAATGGTGTGTGAATGTTCTTGTACGGCTATTCCTATCTTTGTTCTTCTGTCATCTCTATTTCTATTCTTTCTTTCTCTCTAACTTCCTTCCGTTCCTTTCCCTTTCTTTGGGGAGCTTGTCTCCCAATAATATGCTATTTTTATTATGGATAGTACATATAAAGGCATAAGCGGGCGTGAGAGGGACACCCACGCCACGGCGGTGTCAGGTGGTGGTAGAGCAGGCCACCCGCCGTCGTCAACCAGCAACTGCCAGGATCTCGGGGTAGGCAACCTGGCCCCAGCTCTGGATACTGCATCAGGAAGACACCACAGGTAGGTGACCTAGCCTGCGGTGTATCTAATGCACCAGGAAGGTTAAGAAGGGAAGAAAGCCACTTGGAGAAGTGGCAAAGGGCTGCCAGGGCCGTGGAGAACATGCAGCGCTCCGGCATGAAGTCACCAATCTTGGGGAGAACGCTCAAACATTCGAGGCCCCTTTTCTATGCCTCAGAGGAAGAGGAATTAATGGTAGACATGGCCGGGTGGAACAAGGAAGTACTGGCAGAGACCCCCTTGTCTTAGGTGGAGACTGGTAGGCTGCTGGAAAATGCCAGGGAGGTTATCTTAAATGCTGAAAACGCTAGGAAGAGATCCAGCAATATTATGGGAGATCTTTCAGGGATAATGAAACCCTCCCATAATAGAATGCTGGAAATAATCAAAACCCTAAGTGGCAGGCTTCAAATCGGAGCAGATGATCCTCCATCAGCCAAGGAAACCATTGCGCAGCTAAAGGCAGAACTTAACCAAGGATCTGCGCATTAGGGAGCTGACGGATGAAGTTGCCCGTTCCAAGAAAGAAAAGAAGAAAGCATCAGTAAACCCCTTGGCTGAGAGGAGCCAAACAACGAAATGTAGCAGGTAATCGAGTCAGTGAAGTTGCTGACGGAGGCTGTCCGCAGTATTCAGCAACAGTCGCAGCAGCAGCAGCTACAGCAGCAGCAGCAGCGGCAGCAGTAGCAGCAGCTACATCAGGAGCAGCAGCGGCAGCAGACATCGAGTAGAGCAACGACTGGAGTTGGTGGGCCACACAAAGGCCCCACATTCCGTGCTGAGACCACTCGACCTCTTACGAAACAGGTAAGTGAGAGTAAGGCACTAATTCCGCAGGGAAATTTTATAGAGGTGATAAGCCGAAAAAGGAGACGCGTCCAGAGGAGGGAAGCGAATGCACCCCCCCCCTGGCTTCATCAAAGGAGGGAGACAACGATCCTCAACCCTTGCGGGAGCAGGCGGCCCCCAGAACAAGGAGGAAGAGGAGGAGTGGCGCGCAGGGTAGAAAGAAGAGGAGGCAAAGGGAAAGGGAAGTCGCAGCAATTTCCCTATCCTGTGCCGAAGAGACGACATACAGAGACGCATTCCTCCGGGCAGGGAGAACATAAATATTAAAGACATGGGGATCGGCAGCATATCGTGCCGGAGGGGCCTCACGGGTGCCTTTATATGGCAGGTACGAGGCAAAGGGGCAAATGAGAAGGCCGACCGGATGGCGGAGGCTTTGAGGAATCATCCGTCCCGGGAGCAAGAGTTATACGCCCTCTGCGCACAATGAGGTTGGTAGGACTGGATGCGGCTGCCAATGTGACCGTCATCAGGAACGCACTGATGGAAGTGAATTCCGGAACGGACACCAACCTCATTAATGTAGGGGAATTAAGAATTGGTAAGGGTAGACTAGGTGAGGCCACTGTCTCGGCTCCGGTGCCCGTCACCCGGGAGGCCCTGGAGAGAGGCAGGATAAACATGGGTTGGATATCGGTGAGAGTGCACGGACTCAGGCAGCGGCCACCGGTGCCTAGCGAGAGGACATGTTGCTGTAGTATACCCGGCCACGAAGCTTAGGATAGACATGTGCTATATTTATGGGAAGTCGGGTCACTTGGCCAAGACGTGCACGGATAAACCTGAATGTCCGGTTTGTGCAGACGTTAACCGGAAGCCGTCCAACCACCGTGCCGGTTCTTGGGAGTGCCCGGTAGCGCCTCCTAGGAAATAGATAGATAAGGTATTCGGGAGGGCACCAAATGTTTGCCCTGAGACAATCCGGGAAGACCCGCATAAAGTCGCGGAAAAAACGGCAGCGAGGACAGTGAGAGTGACTGAGGAGAGGGGAGCGCATGAAGACATGGAAGTGGAACAAGGTGAACCGGGTACCTCAATAGGTGTAGAAGCAGCAGAGGGTCCATAGACAATATCCTCTGCTGTTCTGCAGATAAACATAAACCATGCGCGTCTTGCGCAGGACTTGCTGGCACAGCGCATGCGCGAAAACAGAGTGGAGATTGCGGTTATTTCGGAGCCATGGTGGGTTCCTTCGGGGTATGAGAGGTGGTTCACATCCCTAGGAGGGACTTCACTCTCTGCGGTGCTTCTCGGCGAAAATGGAAGACCCTGTAGCTTGGTGCGTCGAGGTTTTTTTTACGTAGCCGTTAAATGGGGAACTCGCTGGTAGTTTCGGTCTACTTTCCTCCTAGCGAAAACATTAACATGTTCCCTAGACTCCTTGATGGGCTCGAAGAGCTCTTAGGAACATTCCCCGCTCTCCCAGCGTTGGTGGCTGGCGATTTTAATGTCCGGTTCAGCAGATGGAACCCGGAATGCAGGAGTAACTCAGCGTCTGGGCCAACAGAATGAACCTGGGTCTGCTGAACCGGATTGGCTGTTCCACGTGCGTTCGATCACAGGGGTCGAGCGTTATAGATCTAACGTGGGGCACGCCGGCAGCTGCCTTCCGCCTCTCGGATTGAAGGGTGGATGAGGTTGAGTTCCTGTCGGACCACCTGTATGTTAGATATAGCTATAGGCACGAAGCTGCAGGGGTCCGAAATTCTGATTCACAAGATAAAAAGCCCCCTCGTTGGAAGGTTAACTCCCTGGATGAGGACTACTTGGTTGCGGTCCTCATTTCAGGAGAGTGGATGGTTGAAACTATGTGCGGAGGGAGTGCGGCCGATGCGGACTATGTGGACAAGCTGATGAAGTGGGCATAGTCTACACTGAAACAAGCGTGCGACATGGCCATATCCCGGGTGAGGGGACAAACCCTCGGTAGTAAAAGTACTTATTGGTGGTCGGACGAATTAACGAACCTTAGAACCGTTGCGACGGCCACAGTAAGGAAACTTTCCAGAGACAGGAAAAAGAAGAATAGGGAGGAAATAGTGCGGTACCTGGACGCTCGAAGGGACGCAAGGAGGGCACTGATTAGAGCTATTAAGGAAGCCAAGAAGAACTCATGGAGGGACCTGCTGGACTCCATAGAGGATGATCCATGGGTCAGACCCTACAAATTGATCTTGGGAAAACTTAGGCCTTATGCCCCACCAGTAACTGAAACCCTGGAGGATGAGGTTCTGGAGAATATCCTCTCTGAGCTATTCCCAGGAGGACCGGGAACTGATGAGCCGCAGGAACCTACACTCTCAGAGGTGACTATCTCTGCGGAGGAGGTCTTGGCTGCCGCCAGGAAAGGAAAAGGAAGGAAGGCTCCTGGACTGGATGAGATATCGAGTGTGCTGCTGAGTTGTACGTGCTGCGTCGACACACTGTGGAAAAGGGTTGGCGCAGTGCTTCTCCGCATGCTTGAGAACAGGAAGGTTCCCGACAGCGTGGAAGATAGCGATGCTCGTCCTGGTCAAAAAGAAAAGGAATGCGCCCCCGGACTCACCGGGATCATATAGACCCATATGCGTGATTGGCGAACTGGGAAAACTATTCGTGCGGGTAGTTGTTTGCCGGATCAACAGCTACTTAGAGGAGACTCGGACTCTGGCGCCATCACAGTATGGGTTTAGGACGGGAAGATTCACTGTGGATGCCGTCCTCGATGTTAAAAACTTCGTGGAGGCATCAACGCGGGTCAGGAAGGTGGTTATCCTGGTGAGTCTGGACATTTCTAATGCTTTTAACTCCTTGCCGTGGGCCGTTATCGTTAGGGCGTTGGAGCGAAAAAACTTGTCACATTACCTGGTGAACATTATCAGGAGTTACTTAGACAATCGCGCCATAGCATATACAGACAGGTATGGACGGGCCATGGCAAGACAGGTGTATTGTGGGGTCCCACAGGGATCCGTTTTGGGCCCTACGTTGTGGAACATTGCCTATGACAGTGTCCTCCGAACCCCGATGCCAGGTGGCTCCCGTGTAATCTGCTATACGGATGACACGGCCCTCCTGTCATCAGGATGGGACCTGTCTCAGACTATCATGAACGCTGAGCGGGACTTGGACGTTTTGGTAGAGGAGATCGAGGGATTGAGTCTTAAAGTGGCGCCGCAAAAGACGGAGGCCATGGCCTTCCCTGCCTCTGCCTTCTGTAGACGCAGAAATGTCCCTCCCACTTAAGATTTACCTTAGAGGGGTTTGCGTAGAAATTAGAACCAGCGTTATATACCTAGGCATAGTGATAGATTCAAGAATGTCGTTCAGGCCCCACTTCGAGGCTCTAATCCCTTAAGCGGAGGGTATTTTTCAGTCCCTTAGGAGGCACCTTCACGGACTGTGGGAGAAGAAACAACGCCTCTACGGCGGCGTGATTCACTCGGTGCTCCTTTATGGGGCGCCGGTATGGTCGCGCACCGTCGTGGAGGACATAAGGATCGGGCGGGCTATTCGGAGCCTCTAGAGGAATGTGTGTTGTGCCTATAGGACGGTCTCCTTCCACGCGGCTATGATGATTGCGAGGATTATTCCTCTCGCTCATCTGGCACCCCAGCTGGCGGAGACGTATGCGGCTGTTAGAAACGCGGAGGAACCTGTTCCACCGTGTATTAAAGCTGTATTGAGTGCTCTTACCAGAAGGAGGACAATAGAAGCGTGAAAGTCTGAGGAACTTGGGCTCGTAGGAGTACCAGCAGCAACGAGAGTACGCGCGAGGGCGGCTATTGCCGAATGGTTGGCTAAGTGGATTAGGAGGCCGTTCTCTATCGGAACGACATTTCACACCACACAGCTGATGACCGGCCATGGCTGTTTCTCAGCGTACTTAAATAAGATAAAGAAGACTCCCTCCCCACGTTGTTTCCACTGCGGGGGGAATGAGGATACGGCGGAGCACACCCTGGTCGACTGCCCGGCGTGGACGGATGCCAGAAATGAGCTGATCGACGCGATGGGGGGAGAGCAGCTAACTCTTCCCGTGATAATCATGGTCCCCCTGACTGTCCCGGGGGGATGGGCGGCCTTCCGGACCTTCGCAGGGCGGGTTATGCGTGCAAAGGAGAACGCTGAGAGGCGCAGGGAACGGACGCAAGAAGAAGGATGTATGAGTGAGCGTACGGGTGTGTATGTGGACAGGAGTGCGAACGATAGGCCGCATAGGAGAATAGCTCCAGTGCGGCCACCTCGGGCAAGGCTCCGAGCAGCTCAGGCGGCGCCTGGCTCACGCGTCGCTCCCCTCTAAGTGTGAGTATGTGTATACGGGCGTGAATGGGTCTGGTCAGAGCACCATGGGATGGGGATTGGGCCAATATGTATATAGTCAGGGAGTAATTGCGTCTCCGGGGACTCGTGGGCCCCTGTCGAGTGCGCCATATTGGTATGAATGGAGATGAATGAATGAGAGCAAGGCGAATACCGGTCTGGCTCACCGAGGAGGGGTACTAGGCGAATTTGTATTACGCATATGCGCGATCCCGCCCACCCCCTCTCTCCTCAGCGCGTTAGTAATAAGGATCAGAAGGTTTTTTAGTCGGTAGGCGATCCGAACCTGAGAGTTTATTCTCAGACGGGTTGAATCCGACACCCCCCTGAGTACCGGGCTCAGGGAGCCTATGAAGGTTTTTCCTCCTGACGAAACAAACAAACAAAAAAAAAACACAAAAAAAAAGAGTTAAAATTATAAGTTGAATTCTGAATAGACCAATGCATTGTAACTTCAGAGCTACGAATGTAAGTAATGAATAACATAATAAGTCGTGAGTAGACCCATGTGAAAATCCAAGAAGAGTTAATGCACGAATGGATATCGGTTCTGAATGAACCAGCCGCGTCATAACCGAGTAAAGTATTAGAAGTTAAGTCTGGAAAAGTCCAGATAAAAAGTTAAATTCTTAGTCGAACAAATTTTGTGAGAGACACTTTGTATTTTAGCTTTATGATCTTAGTTTTTTATATTGTTTTTGTTATATTTTTTATATTTGTTATATTTTTTTAATAAAACCCATGTTACTGAAAGAGTATTGTGCCGAGTTTATCGATCCATATCTCACATGTAGAATTACACAATATTTCCAACAATTTAATAATATAAAAATCGTATATTAAGAAATGTAGAAATTATTACGTTTCAAATGCATTTCTTACGTTTCGCAATAATATATAAGATAGATATTCTTTCAATATTATCTTCTATTTCGTAAAAGTTATTCATTCCAAATGATCCAACGATCTAACGATGCATATTTTACAACAACGTTAAAGATTTTATTTTCAAAAAACCTTAAAACGATTCAATCATGTAAGTACTGTTTAATTATTATCTTTTTTTTTATTTTATTGTTATTGTTATGTCGTAAAAGCGTAAATACGAGAGCATTTCCAGATACGCGATAAATAAGGACGGCAGCACTACGCTAAGAGATCGTCATCAAAATACCGCTTGCTGCGTTCCCGCGGATTAATGAGAGAACGCACATTATTTTAATGGATTCCGTGAGATTCGCTAGGTAAATACACGATAATAAATATTGCGGTCATTGAAATTATTACTGTATATTTGATGAAATAAGATATAGTTGTTGATGTGTTTCGTATAATTATGCGTAGTTAGTCATACTGGCTATTTCTGAAGAAGTGATAGCCAGTAATGTATAATAGGATTCGAAAGTCTAGATGTCGTGAGTCTGAAGAATGCGATTTGATTGACTTTTTGGCGTCTTTAGAACTATCCATGAAGACTGTAGTGAAATTAGGAAAGGGAATAAAAAGGACGGTATTGAAATATGATCTGAGCATGGAAAGGGAAAGAATAGATGCCCATTGGTCAGGGATAGTTCATTAAAATGTTTAAACATTCCATGTGTGCCCCCTTTATTTTACTGATCATATAGACTAGATGTCAATGCATATTTCAAGCCGACGCAACCCTGACGCAACCCTTTTTTTCTTTTTTTTTCTGTTTCGTCAGGAGGAAAAACCTTCAAAAGGGCCCCTGAGACCAGTACTCAGGGGAGTTTCGGATTCAACCCGCCTCAACTTGGCTCGTCGCACTTAAGCGTCTATTTTCACTATTTATTTATCGCTCGGCTTGACACACTATTCAAAATTTCACTAAGAATGCCTAAACCCGAACAAAAGTGGCCATGTGTTTTTTATCTATACGTTTTCATAGCCAGTATCCAATGAATTTCTAAGGGTAAATATTTCTTATAGAGATATATGATCCTTAAGAGAAAATACTGTGAACAATTGAGAGACGCACATCTGCGTCAATATTTATAAACTGCTACAAGTAATACTTAATGTTTTGTGTAGGTGTGTGGGTAAATAATTCATAAAAATGAAATGAATAAGAAGATGGAATTCACAAATTAAGAAAGTTTCATTGATTGTTTCTCAGACATTAATAATTGAAAAACATGTAATTTCAACGAAATAATACTACGAAATTAAAGAAAATAATTGATTGATAAAATGTATATATTATATTTTTTTTAACAATTATTTATTTCACATTCGTCACGCAATGCATCAAAACGTTAACTATCGTAAAATTATATCGTTTTATTTTTTAAACTTATCCAACGAAAATAATGAATTAAACACCTTTTTAACTTTAAATATTGTAATATAATTAAATAGTATCAATAATACTAATAAATAAATAGTATCCGTAGTGACTGTAATAGTATCAGTAACTTCTCTAATAAAGAGATTCTTTTAAAATACTTAATGAAACTCATAGTAATAACATTCTTTTTATGGAAAGAAAAATTATAAAAGAATTCTACGTATGCAGAAAAAAAGAAGATTTTCGTTTAAAAAGATGAGACAAAGAGAGAGAAAAGAGGGTGGAAGAGATGAAAAATGAACTTACATTTCGCAAAAGGGACAATTTGTTCGATTCAATGAAATATAGACGTGATCGATAACCTTTTTATGAATTTTAAATCTCACCCGAATAAATCTCATATCCCTATTAAAGGTAAATTGCGTTAAGCAATTAGTACAAATATCTTTTGAAAATGAAGAAATTTGTTGACAATTCTCATGTTTCCTTTGACATTGAAATTTTAATCTCTCGACATTAAGATCAACCTTAAAATTTGATCTTAAAACAGAACGAGCTTGAAATCTAACTTCTGTTAGTTTCTTGTTAATTTATCGATTAATATTATTTTCATTAGAAGTAATTACTTACCTTCCTATCTAGATCGCTTATTTTGGTGTTTCGTAGATTAGTTCATAAAGAGTTAAATTATTTTCAAACTTATCAAATCCGTTATTGCTGAAATATCAATGTCATATGATAAGGGTTCATTGGTTTCGAAGTGACATCCTCCACAACTTTTATTGGGTGCTTATTAGGAGCTACTTTCGTCTAGTTGCGCACTATTTTTTTCGGCCTTATTCAAGAATCTAATAAAATAAGTGATTACCATCCCTTTTCCATATCACATAAACATGTGATAAAACCCCTCTCATCCCATTACCGGAAGCATCAGTGTCTTTGCAACAGAAAATTTACAATTGTCAATAGCGCAATAGTCTCCTTTAATCTCTTAAAGGATTTTTTAAAAATCTGAATTAAAATTTTCATTTTCCGCTAGTGAATACAAATGTTTTGAGATCACGGAAAATCCCTTTACAAATCTTCGATAATCTAAACAAAATTGCAGAATACTGTAACTTGCTTTCTATTTTGAAGCATAGACCACAGTATTAGTCCTTTCCGGATCGCGTAGAAAGGCCTCATTTCGACATTACGTATAACAAATACCTCACTTCCCTCTCGATAATTTGCACTTCTTTGGATTTATTTTTAAATCCACCGCTTGTAGCTTTGCAGAAATCTTTTGTAAATTTTCTAGTATATCTTGAAAAACACGGCTATAAATAATTAAATCATCAAGAGATACCAAGCAAATCCGATTCTGCAAATCTTGAAGGACATGTTCCATTAAACTCTCAAATGTGTCAAATGAAGTATTATGTAACGTCAACAGTTGGGTCCTGAATGGCTGTAGAGTAACCGAAGTGCCTGCTGCCTCCCAATTACACAAACCTAATCACATACCTTTTTTTCGATCAATTTTTCGGGAATCTTACACGGGAGCAAGGCTCCTTTTTTCCCTTTTTCCTTTACAATACAGCAGTCAAACTGCGCCAAGAACGATTTACTTTAACTTACTTATTCGATGAAATGATGAGAGGGGCTCCGAATATCGTTTCTTGTGTCTATATTTTTTAGCCTTTCGTGCACTCCAGAATCTGCTACTGACCCTTGAATTGGTTACCTCTTGTTAACGATAATTGAGGAATAATAAGGCAAATCGATTCTCGGTATTCGACAACCTTTTCTTCTTTTTTACGTTATTGGCCTATCGCCATTGACGACAGGAAAACGCGCAAGAACGATTCGTGCAAGGAGGCGCGTGCAGGCGAGGCGCGTGCACAGTATGCGCCTAAGCGACTAGACGCTGCAGGCGAGCTCGCAGCAGAAAACACTTCATCGTTAGCACTTCATTGTCAGGACTTCATCGTTAGGACTTCATCATTCACAGTCGTCTAGAGAATGTTAAATACAGCGAATCTCTTTCTATCTCCAAAACAGCTTACATCCTCTCAGGATAGCACGTCATGAGAGCTATCACCTTCGCCGGCTCATTCCTGCAGAAAAACTCGAAATTTGCTAAATATCTCCAGAAATATTCTATTTCGTCGAAATTATCCGGGTTCGCCAAATAATCTGATTCTATTATCGGATTTCCAATAGAATTTATGAAATTGACAATCCTCTCTGAACTTTCATGTCTTTCCTTCTTCTAGAAAGATATGATTGTATTTAAACAGTTAGATCAGATTGCCTTCCTCACAAGTCAGTAATGAAGAGAAATTTGTTTCGTCCCTCGTAAAAAAAGATTTCATACTTCTCGTCAACTTTCCTGATTTTGTATTGACCATAATTATATTTTTTAATTTATGATACAATTTACCGACTTTTTTATCAGGGCTGAATTAAATTTCTCTCGGTTCTTACAAATATAAAAGGATCAAAAAATATCTTCTCTGATGCAGTTAATAAGGCTACGGCATAAATAAACGGACATTTTTGTTCAAGCATTTTTTTTGTAAGAACAGACTATATATCATGTTTTACTCTAAAGAAGGAATTGTTGTTTCCTATTCTAGTTTAATCGATATTAATAATCTAATCAAGGTCGAAATTAAGAATGAATATTTTTCTTCTGTATTCAGAACTCTTCTAAAATTGCCAACACTTCCTCCATCTTGACGAATTCTTCAAAGCTGATGAATTTTGTAATTTTTCGCTTTCTGATTATATTTCCTCTTCTTTTCTATATGTTCCACACAAGCTGATCTAGTCATAAAATACATAGTCGTGAAATTAATCTTATCCGATAAAAAAGAAAAAGCATTCATTACCGCAATTTGAATACCGATAAAATTGATCGTTACATATTTGAATCATTACTTTTTTCAGTATATGACGTATATTTTTATTTTTATTTTATTTATTTGACGTATATTTTATTTGCTTCAAATCGTGTCTAGCTACCAGGAATTGTTTGTATGCCTCATAATCGATAGTTTTTCATTTATTAAAACTATCCTCGTTTGACATACTGTTTCCACTGATAGAAAACTCGTTTGCTTTTCAACCAAGAAGCTTTGTATGCATGTAAGCTATTCAAAGATTATTTTGGATGAACTGCTGTAAGATCCACTGTTCTTTCTTTATACGCCCAAGGGTACATAATTCATTGGATTGATGCGAATTACTCTGTCACAACCTCATCGTTATCTTTCAGTAGGCCTTCACACTACAAAAAAACTAACAGAAAAAAGGAATATCCATTACCATTACATATACTTGCAGTTTACCTATGCCCTCGACGTCTTTTCCGTAAGAGAAACGACACGTGCAATTTGCAGATAACGTTAATTCTTCATATTCAATTAATGTTACGTGCATTAATTGTTCTACATTTCCTTAAAACATTCATCAGTTATTATTATAATGTTGTAACCATTAATAATATTATTTAGAAGAAGCTAATGATATATTTATGCAAAAAGGATTGCAATTCTTCATTTAGCAGTAAATTCGCAATACCTTAGATTACATCGCACGTTATCGATGATACTTGTGTATCGATGATGAGATAATATACGTACAAAAACGTGATAAAAGTAGATCACTTCATCTATTATATATTTATTGTACGTCGTAATCATGTTTCTATACAGATACATATGTCTAGAATGTTTTAAGTGAGTTTGAGTGATAGAGAAGAGGTATGTAAAAGAATTTGCCAAAATCTGTATAAACTGGAAGAAAATGAACCACTGAACAGTTCGATTTTGGCTGAACCATATTATACATGTTTCCCGAACAAAAGTTATATAATTATTGGCGGCTTGGGTGGCTTTGGTTATTAATCGATTGGTTGGTTCTTCGAAATGCTAAAAATATTGTCATTACTTCACGAAACGGCTTAAAGAATTGTTATCAACAAATGAGAATCAAAAGATGGGAATCATACGGCGTGAATATTAAGATCCTTGTCGGTCTCGATGCAGCTAAACTGTCAGTTTATAGTAAAATCAGCAATAGATGAAGGTTCCGACGATGATATATTTAACCTCGCGGTTTCTTTGAAGGATCGTATTTGTCGTAACCAAACGATGAAATCTTTTAAAGAATGTTTCAAGGGAAAGGCCTGGGCAACGAAACGTTTGGACGAAGTCACTAGAAGGCTTTGTCCAGATCTTCGGCATTTCGTAGTCTTCTCTTCCGTCTTGTGCGGAAGAGGAAATGCTGGCCAAACGAATTATGGTATGGCTAATTCTTTATGGAAAGAATATGCGAAAAAAGAGTAGAAGAAGGTTTGCCTGGATTAGCTATTTAATGGGGACCGATTGGAGACGTCGATCTTATTGTGGACATGCAGGATAATGATAAAGAACTTTTTATTAGTGGTATTCTACAGCAAAAAATAACGTCATGTTTAGAAGAAATCAATCGATTTTTGATACAAGATAAACATATAGTTGCTATTATGAGAGTTGCTGAAAAACGATTAGATAGCGATCGTGCGGACAGTGTCGTAAATGCTGTCTTAAAAATTATGTGTAAGTTTCGGCTTATCCATGGTTAATGCTAAATTTAATAATTTTATTTTGTTTTCGCCACCTTTTTTTATCTTTATCTTATTTAAATAAAGAATTTTTGATTATAGGTATTACAAATTTGAAGAGTATCTATCAACTAACTTCCTTGCCTGAACTTGGAATAGATTCTATAATAGATATAAGAATAAAACAAACATTAGAGCGTAAATGTGAAATATATCTCACGGCGGAAGAAATTAGATGCTTAAACTTCGGCAAACTCATGGAAATGTTTAAATAGATAATAGTAATGATAATAAAACTGCTAAAAACGAAATATTATTTGGTATAAAGATGTTGATGTATTTGTTGAGTGAAAAACTGTCTTCTTAAATAATTATCCCTCCTAAAATTTATACAGACGGAGGTTAAGGTGAGATATTTAACATTTCAGGTATCAAAGTCTGTGGTAGCATTTCCAAAATATTAGAACTGAAAATTAAGTCGCCTGCGACTTATTTCTTACGCGGGACGAATTATGGATTAAAAACTATAGAAGAAATGGTCCATTTATTTCTACCAGTATATTCTTTTACTAAAAAAATATTTGATTAAATTAAATATTATTGAACCTGTTGTATTAAAATGGTATATAAATTTTCAAGTAAAGCAAATAGATGCAAATACATGGGACCAGAGATGTAGAGAAGTGGAATACTCATAAAAAGAAATGTGTTCAATACAGGCCTGAGAGATAAATGAGGATAATATCCCGTTGTTTGAGGAAGACCTGCAGACGTCAGCAAGAAAACTAAAATCAGGGAAAACTTGAACGATGTTCATTCCAGGGAATACCTCTTGAGATGATACAGTTTGTAGCCAAGACTAAAATTAAATGATTATTATTCCTATTCATACAATGATAACAGATAGTCTTGTTTTAGTGGAGGACTTAGAAGCTGATCTTTATTCCAGAAGAAGACGGGAACGTAGCGGTAGGATTAATAACCTGCAGGCTCTTATATATACTCGATTCGACTAGCAAATTGTTTAAACGATCGTTGTTACCTAGGATGAACAAGACAAGTTATCACCAATATAATTTGAATTCAAGACTCCAGAATGAACACTAGATACGACGTTATAACCCTTGAGAATAATGGCTGATACAGTAGCTCAGACACGAGCAGGCCCTATTAGAAATGTTGGGATAAGACCCTAAGTCGTTTCGTCGCCGATCCTCCCCACGGTCCCTTCCAGGGAATTGTTAGCTAACCTCACAGCTAATTCCCTAGCAAAGAGAATTAACGGTTTTGAAGATCCTCGATTTTCTATGACAAATATAAATTAGGTTAAGTTAGAGAAACAACGACATTAACTTATCGCAAAAATCGAACGCTACTTTGTAGATAATCTATCTGAGAGTATTGTGCTCAAATTTCAAGTCAATAAATCTGATTGTTTCTGAAATTTCTTTCCGGTAAGGTCGAAAAACGCAAAAGAAAGTAAGTGTCCAGTTATTTGGATGATAAAGTGATGTTTTTTACTTATATTTAATCAGCGATTTCTGACCACATAACGTTCCTTCAGCTGCAGGATGTTTTTTCTACTTTCTTGTGCTCGAATCTCCGATCAATCGTAACGCTGTTTCTCAAATTTCATGCACAATTAGTAGTAGCGATATCCGATTTGCTAATGCATTAAGTTCATCTTCGACAAAATGCTTTTATAGTCATCGTACACAAGCTTTGCAGTAGGAAGATTTAACTATTAAATCTATTACGTTACGAATAATATCCAATAATCGTCGATACACCATAAAGCAAAAAAAAGCCTCGTTTGCGTCAAGTTCCATCCCCAGAAACAGTAAAATCTGAGCTTTTACCCATTTCTGCTATCAATTTTTGTTCCTCCTTTACAGCATTTTTCAATGACATCTTGCACACACTCTCTACCGTAATATTAATGTGCTCGATGACGATATCGTAAAACAACTGGTACATCAGTTTCATAGGTACATGAGTAAATCACTGGTACATGAGTAAATCCATGATTCCACAAAATTTTTCTATTCCTCTTACACTAATCCCTAACAATCGAAATGCTAAAATAATTCGTCTATTCATAAACTTCATTTTTTATGAGAGGACTAGAATTGACACTAGTTGGTTCGCAGGAATCACACGAAATTATTAATGTAAAACTGAGTCTACGAATGCTCGATTCTATGAACTTCACTTCACCGTTGCATGCCTTACACTTCACAACATTAGTAATTACAGAAAAAACGATAAAAAAGTTTAGAATTCTGTACACATACAAAAAGACACAACAAAACAAGTATACCCGCCGAGTACGTACGGATTGAATCGCGACTCACTGCTTGCAGCTGCCCGATCGTTCTACCTAGAAACACCTATAATTCCGTCAATTTTCCGAATTTTAATACCGGATATGACTTAATTTGTTCGCAAAACATCAAAAAAATAAAAATGCAAAAAAATCGATGTTTTAAAACTTCTTGGGTGTTCAGACCCCTTAAGTGAATCAAAATATGCTTTTCAAATCAAATTATTTAATAAAAAGAAAGGAGCAATAATTCAATATAATAGTTCATACATTCACTAGATGTACTGCAAAATGTTTGACGTTACACTCAGAAAATATTTTATTACTACATGGTAATCGACATACATATTTTAAAATACATATTTTGAATGTTTAATAAAATAAAAGTTGTTTTCAATCTGAAATTCGAAACACATTTTATAAGGTAGTATGGATTCAAAATTTTATAAAGAATAACATCAATATAAAAAAAAGCAAAAGACTTTTCAAATAATATACTACTTGAACTTTATTATCATTCAAAACTTTTAAGGAAATTGTCATCCTCTTAGAGGTTAGCCCAAAGTAGATCAATATATGATAAGGATTTATTCTCTTTGATTGAGGTGTTTTTCGAAAAAATTACTAGATTCCATGATAGTCCTGGTGGACACTTTTCATTAGGACGAAAATATATATATATATATATAGACGATCCATTTTAAAAGAAACAAATGATTTTGGTAATATATTAAGAATAAGCAATATATCATCCAGAACCATTTATTAGTAGTATAGAAATGTTGATTAATACATACATCATATCACATTAATATCTATAAAAAATATACATAACTCATATATTATAATACATGTTTTAATACATATAAAAGAAAAAAAGTATAGAATCTTGGCATTAATGTTCATATTTCATTCTAAAGGTTACAAATCGCTAATAAAGATATGAGCTTTATCGATAAAAATAAAATATTCAACGAAAAAGGGCAAAAATCTAGGTTTTTGTAAAAACTTTTAATACGTTAGCAAATTTTTGTAAAAACAATAATTTGCTAACGTATAGGTTTAGGACATAAGTATATTAATAATTTTAGGTACAGTATAAAAATCTGCATCAAACGATGCAAACAAAAATATAAGTTTTTGTTAAAGAAAAAAGTACAGTTGCATTTTTTTGATTCATCGATGCACAAAAGTGCATAAAATTATTTGCTTATTACGCATGGTCTGATACCATTTAACTTTCACTTATGTATGTTTAATTACTTAGCCATCTCATACATTGACGTTATATTTACATATTATATATATACGAATACATATTTATTAACTAGGCAGTGAGTATTTCTCTACTTGACGATATTATATAGATAATGATCGTTATATTACGCAAATTAAACATATTGTACTTATTTCCTTATAATCGCAAATGTTTCTTGATTATTATTTCTTGTATAAAGGACAAAATAATTATTGTTATATGATATAACGATTAATAAAATGTTACATACGATTAATAATACATTGCACATAAAACAATTGATAAAAAACAATTAATTGATACTTACGTCGTTAATTTCGATAGCAAATTATTTATATATGATGTTGTAGATAGTCACTCAATCATTCCTCATTCAATGTACAATGAGTGTAAAAAGTATTCGTACAGCAATCAATTTGAACAAAAACTTTATAGAATTTTGTTTCTTATTGATACAGAGGGCGTGTCAGAATAGAAATGTTTAACAAATCTCATGCATGATTCTTTATCCTTGCGACCGTATGGATCCGTTATATTGCATTGATATTTGAAGAATAAGTATCCATCTAAACACATTATTGAAAACTAAGTACTTTACTAACAATCCCTAAACTCGGCCAAAGATGGCAATATGTTTTTATCTACTCATTTTTTTAGCGATTATTCAAGAAATTCCCAGGAACAGATATATACCAATAGGAATATGTAGCTTTTAGGAGAAAGTACTATAGATACCTGAGGATATGTGTATCAACATATACCTAAAAAGTAGTATTATAAATATTTGAGGTTGCGCATGTATCCGTCAACATTTATAAAATTTTTCAGTTATAAAATTGAGATCCTCTATCCAAAGAATTTTCACGTGTGTATATTTCTCTTATCTACGAATATAACTTGTATAATGTATATATATATATATATATATGTGTGTATATATATGTATGTATATATTGTATATATATATATATATATATATATATGTGTATATATATGTATATATATATTGTATATATATATATATATATATATATATATATATATATATATACTACACAATCAGTATAACTACAAATGTTGACGCGTCCCTCAATTGTTCACAATATTTTCTCTTACGAATCATATACCACTATTAAAAATATTTAACCTTGAAAATTAATTGGATACTCGCTAAGAAAACCCATAGATAAAAAACACATAACCATCTTTATCCGGATTTAGACCTTTTTAGTTGAGTATCTAGTTTTCAGCAATGTCTAACCGGGCAATAAATAAATAGTAAAACTAAATGCCTAGGCGCGACGAGCTAAGGATTATCTATCGCCTAGACTTGAAATATCTCTCTAATTTACACTAGAACAAAGGGGCACATATGGAATATTTAAACATTTTAACGAACTATCCTGATGCATCCCCGGCCAATGGGTATCTATTTCTTCTCTTTCCATGCCCAGATCATACTTCTGCCCTTTTCATTCCCTTTCCTTATTTCACTACAATCTTCGCGGATAATTTTACAGACGTCAAAAGGTCAGTCAAGTTACATCTTTCAGATTCACGAGATGTAAACTTTCGAGTCTTATTAAACATTACTGGTTATCACTCCTTCAGAAATAGCCAGCAAAACTAACTACATATCATTACATAAAATACATCAACAATTATATCTTATTTCAACAAATATACTGTGATAGCTTCAATTTGCACCATATTTACTATCGCATATCTATCTCGCTTGTTTCACGGGATCCTTTAAAAGAACCCGCGTTCTCTCATTAATGTGTGGGAACGCGGCGAATGGTATTTTACTGATAGCATTCAACGGTATCCTACCACGGTGCCATCGCCCTTATTCATCACGACCAGTGCATCTATAGCTCTGAGAACAAGAGACGGGAGAAATTCTCCGTACAAATCGACTATCATCGCTGGTCCATTGCGAGGCGTGTATCTGGAAACGCTCTCATAGTTGCGCCCTCACGACGCAACACAAATATAACTATTTTTTTCATATTTACGAATTTATATTGTATTTTTAGATTGAAAGATCTATTTGTAAATTATAATCGTATATATAATATTCCGGTAATATAAACTAGATTACAATTATTAACCGATCAATTTTAACAGGAATTTTTTATACCGTTAGAGTAAAAACGAGAAGCTCCACTTTTCGATAATGAGATACATACACAATATTATCCTCACTAATTTTTTGATCAGGAATAGAAGAACATTGATACTGATCCACTAAGTTATATTTTTTTCCTGAAGGTAGGTTTCAAGAAATGAGTAGATCGGGCGAGAAACGTTATAGTAATTACAATCAAATCAATTCAGGAAAAAATAGTTCGCATTCATCGTTATTATATGCTCCTCAAACAGAGAAATCAAACAGTATGACTGCCTTGTCTAGATAAACGTAATGAAAGAAAATATTAAGATAGTTTGTTTAGAGGGTAAAAATAATTTTACTGTTTTCTTTGAAGTATTATTGAAATTTTGTTATTGTAATCATGAAGTATATATAGCTCATTGAAAAATATAATATATACATGTATATATTTATATACATATTTTCTTAAGCTTATTATATAATTTCATTTGTATAGAAAAATTAGGCGAAATAATAAAATATAAATAAATAATGTAGATACGAAATAAATTGTTTATTATTTAACAATTCTTTATTGTAACACTTTCAAGTAAAAAAATTATCATTCGATCATTTCCAAAAAAATGATCATTCGATCATTTCCAAAAAAATGATCAGTTAGTATTAATTCGTCATCAAAGTTTTTATAATTAATCTTCATGTTAATTGTTTGATATATATATATATATATATATATATATATATATATATATATATATCATAACATGAATAATTTATATTTCTATGTTTACTTACTAATAAATTTCCCAAATTTTGTTAAGTAAAGGTAGTTCCACATTATAATCTGAAGAACAGAGATAAATCAAATGTAAGAAAACATAACATATAACGATGAGTTCAATAAATGCAACAGGATCCAATTCTTTGAATAGTTATACAAACAATTGAAGATAAAACGTATAAGAATATACAGAAATGATTTATTTTGAATGCAAAACAAAATGTTTTAATTAATAGATAAACAATAAATAATATAACAAAACTGTTTATTAGAAATTTAGAAATAATGATAATATATTATAAAAATATCTATAAGAAATATTCATCTGTAAGCAAATTGACTAAATGTTTTCTGTCAAAATACAATAAAATTATTTAATTCTTTAACTATGGATTTAATTTAATTCAGAAATTTATTCCTTATTTTAAATTAACAAATTGTTATTTTTATTTTCTATTTTTTTTTTTTTTTTTTTTTTTTTTTTTTGAATAAATCTTTTTTAGAATTTCATTATTTTCCTTTACGATATTTTAAAACTCTTCACAACTAAATCGTATCTTAATTTTCTGTTTTTAATTTCGTGACATCTGATAATGTATTTACCATTAAAGTTGATTTTTGAGAAAACCAATAAGCGTTGATCAATGAAAAAACTTTTCCAAGATCTACATTTCTACCAAAAAAGCTTTCATTAATTATTTTTAAACTTTTAAAGAAGATAAATTGGCTTTCAAAATGTTGAATTACTTCTAAATTTTAAATTGATATTGAAATACATGAATATTTATTATATTGATTAATTTTTTAATGTTTAAGATTGATCAAAACATTAATGATGTATTGATATTCGTCTATAATTAAATCATTAAATATTACATCATACAATGTCTATAACCATTAGATGTACAGTTAAACGATCAGTATAGTACTGAAAAATGCAATACAGATAATCTCAACTTAACATAACTAATATATTATTTAATAATATATATTTTACATATCAGATATTTCCATGCTAGTTTAATTAATGGAGCAAAAGTTTCTTAAACCATTAAACAAGCTGTTTTTCGTATGCCAGGATAATATAGGATTCTTATCCACTAAAATTCCCATGATCACTCATGTGTATTATCCTGTTTATATGTAACAATAAGTATTGTCTGTAAGTATGTCTCTTCTTATTCTTAACAAAAATAAACTCTCTTACTTTGTCACCTGTTTCTTTTTCACTTTTCTGAATTTATATCTAGTTTCATAAGTGACTTTAGAATAATATTATACAGCTTATAATTTTTTATTATGATCCAAGGGCTTCATATAAACCAAACAATGTTTCTGAAAATCTCTTTCAATTTCATGGTTATATAAAAGTTGGCCATCGACTCTTTAATATATATAATAATAAAATAAAGTAAAATAAAGTATGGTAAACTTATTTCATCAGATCGAATAATGACTAACACGTTATAAAATAAATTGTAAGAGCAGATTGTGAAAGACTAAAAAAATTCTTTTGTTTCTTTTTTTTCTATCTTTATTATCAGTCCATATTTAATCTAATTTATTTATTTATGCATAATCTGTAGAACATTTTTATTATTGCATATTGCTAAGATTAAATTAATTGCTAGCTTATTATAGTCCTTTTTCTTTCGCTAACAGTAATTGTAAGTTCACAGGATACACGTTTTAATCATATCAGTAATTTTGCTAAATTAGAGTCAACCGAATGTAATATTCACACACTTTAGTCTTTGACCCATCGGTACATTTACTCTCCCTTGCAATTTTCTGATGTTTACTTTTCCTTTGTTTGTTCAACAATTGAACAATTGAACATCTACTAGTCAAGATTAATACTGTATCTACCGATAAAACAATCAAATTCTATGTGCCATTGGTGAACGATACAATCGTACTTTTTCTTTATATATATACTTACTATTACTGTTTCTTACTGATTGCTTTTAATTATCATACCCTTTTCATCACTTTATGATGTAATACCCATCTTTCATTGTGATAACCAAAATCTAATAAACCTTACATAATATATTTTAATATGCATACGGATTGTATAGTTTATATATTTTCACATCTAATAGAAATCTATAATTTTATAAACAAATGAATAAAAAGATTTACATCCTAAAACTACTAGGCTACACCATTGCATTTCGATGAGATCGTCAATTGTCAACAAAGTCATGAATTAATTATATATGTGAATCTAAATAATGTGATAGTTATATTTCACAAATATTTTATTCTAACTATATATTCGAATACGAAAAATTTGTTTATATTCGCGTTTCTATGAATATATTTTATTTCTTCAAAAACATTTTTGGAGAATTTAAATTAAGTAAATCTGTTTTATACAATCAGACATGATTAACCATGTGTGTGGTATATAACTTATTTAATACTTCAGACTACTAAAGCTTCTTAAAAAATATGCTAGATGGCGCTTCGATCTAGAAAATTCATTCGAATTTTAATGAATCCGCCTTAAATATATAGTTTCTCATTCTCATCTTCCGATAAAAATTTTGTAGGTCTCTGTATCGTAAATATAATGATGAGAGATATCAGAAAATCGAATATATGCTTCAAAAGCAGTTCAAACGAAATGGAAATATAGCTGCCATTTTTGAATCGAGTCATACAATTTAATCGCACTTTATTGCATTTTATTTCAAATAATTGTGTATAAATAAATGTCTTATCGATTCGAATTTTTGTTTGTTTTTTTCACGTTCTCTTAACATTTTCGAAGTATAAGTGTTCCTGAAATATAAATAATAATAAATATCAATTGCAAGCTTTAATAGAGAATTACATAAGTACCATTAGAAAAGTTTAAGTACCATTAGAAAAGATGCACCGAGCAATAGACTCTTTAATCTTATGTCGAGATCTAATGGAAAAGTAAGTAATAAAGTATAATCATGGATTGTATTATTCCACTGATGCATTAAAGACGCCATTTGATGTGAACCATCGATCGAAATAATCTGTAGAAATAAAAAAACAAATTTTTTGATTAGATAGAAATTCCACAAAGGAATATTATTTACTATAATATTTGATGGAAATCTTTTTGTTTTTTCTTTTTATTATGTTTAAAGATCTGCATGAATCATGATATTATCTAAAGCTGTGAATTTCTTTCTCTCTTCCTTTCTACGTTTGACAATATGTGAATGTTTCTGTTATAGACTATATCTTTTATAAACAAAAATTAATTTGATCGAATCTAATAAAATTTTATACGAAATTTACCAAATGTATGAAAAAGTGCTATCTAAAATTTTAGATATATCATTTGAAGTATTTTAAAATGGCGATCGCAAAAACCTACAAATTAATTATTAATTTTTAAGAAAATAGCTGAAGCAATTCTAATAAAATTTCACACAAAAATGTCGTTCGATATATTAGACGGGATTTTCGTTATTTTTCGAATTTTTACTCACATGGATGATTATTATTAAAATTTTAGTCCCATGTATCGTTTTTGATACACACTGAACATCATTTTCAGGCCAAATAATATTTTTGTCAATGACAGGTAAAATGAAAGAAAACAATTGTTTATATCACTATTATACACATTATGTTATTGTAGCTCTTTTAAAGTCCTGTACTAATAAAAGTACTTATACGTAGCATGCTAATGAGTTGTCTATTGTATAATGCAACTTTCTTTAATTATAAGCATTTACTTTGCGTTTGGTTGCTTAAATATTTGCATTATCGTGAAAAAAATAGGGACAAAAGAAAAGATTAATCATTTATACAAATATTAATTTGAAATTTGATACAAATATTAATTATTGAATGTATGCATTCAGTTGAAACAGTTCGTTTAAATTGTTATGAACTTAATAAAGAAATAATATCAAAAAAAAGAATTAAAATGAAAAGAAATTAAAAAAAATAAGTAACTTTTTTGTTGTTCTTGTACATTTTCAATATGAAGTAAACTTATTTGTTTGTTATATTATGCATTTTATAGTTTTAATATTTAATACTCTATTAAATAAAATGAATTGTCAGCTCACAAAAAAAACCAAAAAAATAGATTATTTTTATATATTTATCAAGTTTCATAACGTGTAATGTTTCTGCCACTCATGGCATAAAAATGACACTTATTCAAAAATGGCTTGGCAGGGAATTCATTAAACGATTAAATTATTAAATTACTATGTTACCTGAAATTGTGATTCCTTGTACATACAACAACTACATGCATTCGGTCCATATATATTGCACAAAGGTTTCCGTGAAGCATCGTAAACGGTAAAACTCGGGCCCAATATAGAGAAATTTTGTTCCACACTCCCAATTAAACCCGTACTCGATACCGTAAGTTTCTTCGTAAATAAAAAAAAAAGAGCATTTAAAATAGAATATGAAATATGAATTATTTAAAAAATTAGCGTGCGTATGTCTATGCAATAATTATCAATATTCATAATCAAATCAAATAAATAATCAAAATAAAATGAATAATACAAAAATACCTTCATGAAATGATATTACTATAATATTAAAAATAAAATATATCTATAAAAATAAATGTCTGAAAAAAATATAATTAAAACTAAAAATATAATTAAAACTTAAATTACAATTTTTTGGAATGTATACCATCAATGTCTCTAGAGATTTCAAAGTAATCTGCTGCTATCGGAATACATTTTTAAATATATCAGAGATTATCTTCCAAACTCATTAATACGATTCTAAAGATCGGATATATTTTTAATTGTTTTATGATGTTTTAATTTACTTTTCAAACATATCTTTTATGATCTAATTCAAACATTTTTAATAAAACTCCGGACAAAATAATTTAAGCTTTGTTTAATTCAATTTGGAGATCATTTTTAATTTAATTGTTTCATATTTGGATCGTCCAAAGTCCATATATGAAGCAATAGAGGAATTATAAATATATGGATATTCAACAGAATTATGTTAATATTTCAGCAAAATAAATGATTACTTTAGGGACATCCTGTACAATGTTTTGTATGTGTATATCTGGGGGTGTATAAACATAATAGAGAATGAGATTAAGACGAAGATACTGAAATGTCATCAATCAAGAACAGAATCGAGATCAAGTGAAAATTATTCACACATTGAATAGTTATCAATAATTAACACACAATTTTATAGTCCTTTGTTCGTAACATTTTTTAAAGATTCCTTTAAAAAGTAATATTTACAAAATTAAAAATATATTTTTTTATATAAAACTAAACTCTAATTGCATGGAAATAATGACAATGAATTTTATAGCTTACAAAAAATTGTGAATATTACCAATGTTACGTACGATTTGCATAAAATTAATTCAGTAATTAACCTGTTAAGTTAAAATGAAAATAATAATGTTCTTTAAAGAATTATTAATTACGCATAACTTACGTGTACTGGTCCAGGCATATATTTCCATACAGGATTTTTCTTAATAACAAACGCCGTTTCTCCAGCTTGGTCTAAGAAAATTAACGTAAAATTTGCGACTCTACGTATGTACCTTTCTTCGTTGTCCTCACGAGATTCCGTAGCTAAAAAGATCGTTTCAGCTTTTGGTACTTTCACTCTATATTGTTTTCTATTTCCAGATAATCCAAATACTAAAAAAGTATAAACAGTTGAAGATGATTATTTTCCAGGTAAAAATGAAGATTTGAGGTATACAATATATCTATGTACATAGATTGATAATAAATTAAAAGCTAGTTGAATATTTCTTTTGTTCGAGAGAATAGAAAAACAAACATGTTAAAAAAAATTTCATAATTTCATGTGTAAAATATTTAAAAAATGTATAGTACGAAATAAAACATTGTCAGTTATCGAATAAATCGGAAGTTGAATAATTGTTAGTTTTTCTTATCGAACATCCTGTACTTTTTTCAATAATTAAATATTTTAACTAATTATCTTTAAAAAATTATTAAACAAATCTAGATCTAGATCTAAAGTTAATAATTAACGAGATATTAACCTGTGAAATATGCCATGTTGACAGAAATAGTAACACTAATCTTAATGAAACCGAAATTTATAAAAACTACAAGCAAAAATTATAAACGCCATTAATCAAATAACACCTGAAATGTTACAAAAAACAGATGTATAAAAAAGTATAATTATAAAACGTTGATTGTATATACAAGAAAATGGTGGACATTTTGAATATTTATAAAATTAAATAAACTATTATTTTTGTTAGTGTTATTATAAATTAATTCTAAACTTTTTTGTTTTCAATTAACAGCCTTAGTAAAGTAGTAACTAAACTTATTGTAACATTGTTTTTCATTACCTCTTTCGTTACATCTTAAGATTGTTTACATTTGAAAGTGTATACTATTAGGTACATAATTATACATGCTAATGTCTTATTAATTATTAACTTTAAATCTGTGCTTGTTTAATAATTTTTTAAAAATAATTGATTAAAATATCTAATTAATAAAAAAAATGCAGAGTGTTCCATAAAAAAAACAATCATTCAATTTTCAATTTAATCAGTAGTTAGAGTGTTATACTCCATACTCTTAAAACATTTGACATATGAAATTATAAAACTTTTCGTAATACTCTTTTTTTCCATTGTTCCTAACTAACGAGATATTCGACTGGCCTTTAATTTATAATCACTCTATATAAGTGTATATATATATACATATATATATATATATATATATATATATATATATATATATATATATTTTGATATTAGGTCTTTGGAAAGTTCTTAACGATTTATGATACATTTTGATATCGATATTTCATATAGAGTTTTCTAAAGTTCTTTTTTCCAAATGACAACATCGTATTATATTATATGTATAATACGTACAGCGACATATCAAAAAAAAACATATGTAAATATAAACAAAAAGCTCTTTATGACCATGTCTAACGATAAATACGTTACTAAATTACATTATATCGAATGATAATAAATTAAATTTAATATGAAAATTAATATGGCATATGCATATACAACACGATTACATATACATATATTCCTACGTAATCATATATGTATCCTTGAATTTTCATACTGGAAATTAACTTTTTGAAAAACGTTAATATTTCATAAGGTTTAGAAGAAAAAGAAATTTACATCCATTAAAGTTGATTATCTTTTGAATTTCCAATTGTTCAACTCCGGCTAAGAAATGCATTCCCGAGAGTACATTCAATTGAGATCTGGGTGTTGAGACCCAGTCCGTAGTAGATATTGGTATTGGTCTTCTGCCCGAGTTATTTTCACCTGATTGTAACGCCATAGTAAATATTTCTTATTCCAAGATAATCTAATAAAAACGGAAGGATGAAGGAAGCGAAGGAACAAGGAAATTGCAATGTTTACGTACATAAGTATATATACATATAAATAGACGTACCTTGCGGTTGTACCGTGATAACAATAGGTCCTCGAAAAACCGGTGGTATACTAGATCTTTCTTGCGCCTCTATTTCCATATTTCCATTCATTACGAAAATTTAATGCAGCAAACTTAACAGCCTATAGTTTTGATCTAAAAATTTAAGTCAATTGTATCTAAGGTCGTCGCATACAGAAATCTATTATATATATTATATATTTATGAACAAATTAAGCACACATTTATGTACATATATTTCAACGTTTCTCCACAATGTATAACGTTTCGATCATTCTCTATCATCACATTTCACGCTCACTATACTTTCATTTCTTCTTCTTCGTTAATGAAACAAAAAAATTTAATTTTAATTTGAGCACTCACATATTTTACATTCTATGTAATATATTCTATGGATATATATATATATAAGCGTATTATGTTGTTATTAAATTTTTTTTAAAGATTTTCTAATAAAAAGAAAAAATAAATAAATATCTATATATACCTATATATAATATATCGAACACTGAAGTCAAAATATTTTCTCACAGCCCTAAGTTATCCGTTATACTGTTATCTTTGATAAAATAACAGCTTATCATGACGATGGATAAGCGCTATCTTTCTTCTAGGTTATTCGCTTACCAAGAACAAAAAAATCTCGTTAATGCAATCCAAAGGCAATTATTAAATGACAGAAAGATCTAAGTGAGGAATGAGTAAGGAGGGAGAGAGGCTGTTAGAAAGTTGATAGAATAGGTAAGTTATATGTATAGAAAATGATAAAGCCATATTATCATAAAAATTTTTATTTTTTTTTTATATTTCTTGGTCGTACTTATTAATCGTTAGTATTATGTATGTATATTACGATTCTTCCTCTTTCTCTTTCTCTCTCTCTCTCTCTTTCCTCTCTCTCTCTCTCTCTCTCTCTCTCTCTCTCTCTCTCTCTCTCTCTCTCTCTCTCTCTCTCTCTCTCTCTCTCTTGAAAATTGCATATCTCGATTTAGAAATTAGTTTTAGCAAGATTCCATGTATATAGCTGACATAGTAAAATGATATTTTATGAGAAGAAAAAATATATCATCACGAATTTTTGTTATATAACGAATATATATATATATATATATATATATATATATACCTATATATATATATATATATTTAGGTATATATATATATATAGGTATATATATATATATATATATATATATATATGTATGTATATGTGATCTACCCTAAAATTTGTCCTTCATTTTTAAAGTGAACGCGAAATATGTGTGCGATATTTATGGAACTTTAAACACACATGATATGTATTCGTTTAAATAGAGGTGAGGTGTTATTTGATAAATGTAGAAAATGATGAATTTGGAGAAACGAAATGATAAAATCTAGAAATGTATTTTCAAACAATTATTGCCATCGAAAAGAACATATAATTTATAAGAAAAATCATTTACTTACTATAAGGAAAAAGGTTGAAAGATTTAAAATTAATCAAAATCTTCCTATCCCTTAAAAAGATATAAAATATAATAATGCTACTTTTATATGAATACAATACGTAATATATTATACAATGTAAAATGTATGTGTGTGTATATATATGTGACAAAAAATTTCCATGTCATATTAAAGGATGTAAGAATGCATCAATATAATGAAAAACTTCAATAAAGAACTCTAATAAAAAGAAATGTTATCTAGATCGACTAATTTAAAATTAGTTATAATCTCGATGAGTTTGGTCATGCTATATAAATTTTCAACGTTTTATATTATCACAATTAATATAACTTTTTTGATCGTAACTTACGGAGTTACGAAATTAACGCATTAAATACCGGATGTATTTAATGGAAATATACAAGTTGATACATATTACTGTTATAATTTATAATATTATATACTGTTAAATATTTGTAAAACCCGAAAAAAATAATAAATAGATAAATAAATAAATATCAATAAAAAGAAGGACAAAAAACAATGAACGTTGTCAGTGTCGGATATTTTCTGGAATTATTAACATAATTCACGGAACATTCATGAAATTTCAAGTCCCTTTTACGTGATAGGAATGACATGTAATATTTTATTTACATTTCATGTGAGTCATTATTTTTCATTTAATCAGAGAAGAAGATAAGCCCTCTCGAATAAAAACAGGTATACCAAATGCCCATATAATTTTCCGTTCGGTATGTTTCTTCAGGCACACCCCACACGCCTTTACTTGTTGCTGCTACCGGCAAACGGAGAGTTCCATGCGCGTTTCTATCGATCCTCAAAGGCTTCTATATAAAAGCTCCCGTCATTGGTGATCGTGGAGCAGAGAACGAATTCCATGTTTCGAGAAACCATCGCGCAAGAGAAATAACGAGATATAGAAAAAGAAAGACAAATTAAAAGGACATTGAACACGATCGTACGACTTACATTATTTATCATGAGGAAAAATTATTAAGAAAAAGAGGGAGAAAGAGAGAGAAAAAGAGAAAGAGGGAGAGAGAGAGAGAGATAAATAGAGAAAGAGAAAGAGAGAACAGTAAGTGAAATGATCGAAATATGATTTATGTTTTCATTGTCCTTATCATGTCAGCACGTTTCTTCGTTTCTTGTCACCTTCTCCTTAATGTTCATTCGATATTTTGATAGGACGGTGTTCACGAACGTGAATAATTTTATTTCATATCATTTGCAATATGTTTATGTTTTTTTTCTTTCATGTCTCGTCAATTATAATTTTAACGCGTTTTTTTGATGCTTATGTTTAAATGTATTTATAGACTTTTATGGTAAATCATGTACATCGTTCGGTAACGTAAATATCATTATGTGCTAAAACATGCGTGTTAAATTGAATGTTTTAAATGATAAAAGGTGAACGATCTGTATAAGGAGTACTTTATTAGAAGAAAAAAATTTAGTTACGTTCATATTTTTTATAATCACTCGCCTACTGATTGTTTGACGTTACGGATTCTTGCTTTCATTTTATTAGTATATTATTATATTCTTATAAAAAAAACTGACATTTCACTGATTTTATGTATTTTTCAAATGTATTTTACTTTCGTAAAATAAGATTTAATTTATTGTTCGCGTTGCTTATTAAATCTTATGCATTAAAAAGAGATTTGTATTATCAATTTACTTTCATTGACAACAATAATTGACGATATTAAAATATAATGCATTAATTTTAAACCAGTCAATTTGTTTCTTAATATGTAGCATGCTTTATTGATCTTACGTTGGGAAACAAATTATACGCGTTCGATGACGTAAAACGAAGGATTATAATAGTCATATAAGATCCCCGCCATACTATTTATTAATATAGAAAAACTATTATAAACATTATAAATATTTATATATATATATATTTGTTTATTATATTCAAATGTAGTGTGTGTATATGTGTGTGTGTATGTGTGTATGTGTATGTTTATATATATATATTTATATAATGTATGTCATCTTATCGATATTGAAGAAAATATTATTTCAGATCGCAATATATTTTGAACTATTGACGTTAGACTTTACACATCGAATACATTCATATCTCATTTAATTATTAATTTAGTTGTCAATCGTTGCAATTGAGTACACAATATTTCTTCGTTTTAAATATTTCATCAATATTCCTTCGTTATGACAAAGAACTTCGCTGTTCCCTTAGGGAAGTCGGTATTGGCCCAAATACAATTAAGCTCATTAACATTTCCATACTGAATAATTTAATAAACAGAAGTCTGATGAATGTAAGCATTGGCTATTTATACATTTTTGTTCTCATTTTTTTTCTTTTCTTTTTTCCTTTCTTTTCTTTTGTTGCTGTTCTTCATTTTAAAGAGGATAAAAAAATCTAATAGATTTAAAGTAGTTTAATTCATTAAATTTATATTAATCCCCAATGAAACATATTTAATAATGATTTAATAATGATAAGGGTGATAAGGAAAGGCAGAAAATATTTCCCGTTTGCACCTAGCGGTCACTTCTATCCATTCACCAGGGCTTATTGATTTTTTGAATTAGCAGATGTTGGGACAAGGTTGGATTTTGACGCTCGTCAGTGTTGGAATAACGGCGCTCGCTCCTGCGCCCTATGAGACGAACGAAGAGTCCTTGAGAAGTGCACTAAATGCTGTTACAAGAAAACAGATATCTTTGGAACCTGTTTCTCAAGAATATTACAATGATTTTCCTTCGCTCAAGTATCACGGAGGTGATATCGAGAGAGTATTCGAGAAGGAACGACAGACCGATCGAATTTTGCCAGAAGGAGACGAGGAACTTGAATTTCTACCGAATGGTGAGAACAAACATACGATAAATCAGCGTTTCCCTAAATTTTCCTATGACAGAACATCTCACAAATCTTGAAATTTTAACGGAACAACATTTATAAAGTGGGTAGATATTAATGACAAAAAAATTAATCAAGTAAATATAAAAGTTAAGAAAACAAGACGAACATTTATTCTCAAATTTTAATTATCCAAAATAAAACACTTTAAATAGTAAAATAATATTAATTCTCGTAATTTTCACGGTATTGACTTTTCGCGGAACATAATGAGGGAAACGCTACGATAGATAATACAATTATTCGTTGCTATAGTGATCGATCAAAGTATGTTTCATTTCAAAGGATATAGGACATATAAAGTTTTATTGTTGAGCTTATCAACGTGCTATGATTTTACTTAATATTATAAACTGTTTAATTATGTTTAAAATTTATATTGTAAAATAAAAAAATCATTTAATACCCCTAAACTGTTATAATTAAAAATTTTTTAATATTTCTTATTTTAATTTTGGTGTACGCATATAAAAAATTTTAACTAACCGATCGCAACGTAATGTCCCGTATTCAGATCAATTGCGATTCCAGAGAACGGACAACTAGAAATGGTGGGTGACGGATTTCAAGGCGTAAACAACAAGTTGCTCGAGAAGTCAGTTATTGATTATTTGGAGAACGCGCAGGAGCAGGTAAAGTCTACTTTTCTTCGAGATTAAAAACAATGAGAGAGTGAAAGAGAGAGAGAGAGAGAGGAAGAGAGAGAGAGAGAGAGAGAGAGAGAAAGAGAGAGAGAGAGAGAGAGAGAGAGAGAGAGAAAGACGAAAAGAAAAAAGGTTCATTAAACGCAAACTCGATAACTTTTAAAAATAACATTTCTATTTTTATTCAAAATTAAATATGTGATAATCTTTAATATGTATAAGTACGTATAAGGATTATTTAAAAATATAATTCCCAAAATTTCAGCCTATTCAAATTCGATTAAAAAGTTTTGTTTAATTTTATTGAGAAAAATCAATCTTCTTAATAAAAAATACCATGTGCTATAGAAATAATTATTTAATAGCTTATTTTTCTACATAAATGTGCATTATGTACACAGGAAGTTTGAACAAATTTAAACGATTTACATTAGATATATGTATTTTATAGACTTTCTTCTTTCAGCATACGCTTTAAAATGTGCGAGTACTTTTTTAAATAAAAGTATAGTAAGTACATATGCGCAGAAAATGATCATTATACAGATCGATCTAAAGCAAAGGTTGATTTCCCTCGATAGAATTAAAAAGAGAAAAGAAAAAACGATTCGACTGAAGATATAATTTTTAATAGAGAACTGTGTACCGTTCCGTGTTATATGTTTTTCTAGCATAATTTCGGACAATCATTTACTATTTTTATATTTACTGTTAATTGTTAATAATTTTAAAAAATTCTTTTACTTTATTTGTAACTAAAAATTTTAACGTATTTCAATAAAAATGAACAAAAAATGATTGACTTCGCATGAAATATATATATATATATATATATATATATATACACACATATATATAACATATAATATATAATATACATAATATATAATATATATAAATATATATATATATAATATAATATATATAATATATATAATATATATTATATATGTATATATATTATTGTTTATTTAGGAACGCGTACCGTCACTCTTTCGAGAACGCGAACGAAGTTCTAATCATAAAAGGGGTAGTGCAACGGAAAATACAAATATAGACGGTCGAGAACTGGCGAAATTGTTTCTAGAGGAATTACAAGACGATTATCCGTACGCTCAAACGGAAACCGAAGAAAATTATTTGGATGCACCGATTTACGAGAAATATAGGGCCAACCAAGGAAATAAATTCTACGAGTTAGTATATTTAACGTAAATGTGAATTTTCATTCTTCGTAAAAAGTTTTTAATAAGTTCTTTTTCTTTTACTTTTTACGTTAACCTTTTCATTCGATGTTATTACATAACAGGAACGAAGGTCCAATGTCATGGAGCGAGCTTTTCGATAAAGGAGATTTGTTGCCAGGTGAAGGAAGAAGAAATGGCGAGGAAAATGATTTCACGGATAAAGATACGGAACAGAATATCCTTTATTTCTTACCAACCGAACGAAGGAACGTAAATGCGAGGTATCCTTTGGGCCGAGAAATCGATAAATATCGAACTTTAGGGAAACGTTATCCGGTAGCTAAAAGAAGTCCAAAAGAATTCCAACAAGTGAAGAGACAAATTATGGATCCAAAGGTAGGTTCAGTTTTGATAGATAGCTAACAGTAAATGTGTTTTTTTTCTTTTTCTGTTTTTTTTTAACGTTGTCATAAAGCTTCGTAAAAGATTTCTATTATTTACATTATTTTCTTTAAAGGTCGCACAAGATCTAGGCGCATTATTCGGCACGCAATCTACCCTGAAGACTCGTAATTGTACACGTCCGCATAATCATGACCACGAACAAAACCACGACCACGACCATGATCACGTCCCTGATCATGATCATGATCATGATCACGATCATGATCACGATTGCGATCACGGCCATGAAAATATTCGCGTTAATACGTCGGAAGCTCCAAAGGTAATTCCTATTTCCAAGGGTCAAAAGGAAAATGTCACGAAGATCAATACATCAAAAGAGAAAGGCATCGAAGTGAAAAAGAAGAATATCGATTGGTCTCAGTATTTTGGTATCGATCGTAGGAAGAAAAAGACTACATTCTTGGCCAGGCCAGGTACACAAGATCAAGATGACGAGTGGATGTTGCAACGATACTATGAGGTATATTTCTTTTTTTTTTTTTTTCTAATATCCTTTACCGTTGATCTTTACTGAACTTTTCATTAAGACGACTTTTCTTCTTTTTACGCCATAAAAATAAAATAAATATCTTACATGTCATATTTTTGTCCAATTCAATATTATAATTCATTCAGTGTTTTATTATTTTTTTTAATATAAGACATGCAATTCAAATGGGATAGATGAAAAGTTCGTTAAAATATTCTTAACGATGAACGGGTTAATAATAACATGCTTACAAGGGAAACAATAACATTAACGAACATTACATGAATCCATTTTTCAATAGAACATGGCCGAAAATTTGAAACATCCCGAACGAGAGTCCGAGAGTGAGAACAATGAAAGGAAGGAGAAAGTTAATCAGATATATGCGATATTGAATAACGTTGGTATGGATTTAGAAAAGGTTTGTAAAAAAAAAAAAAAAGAAAGTAAATCAGTTATTAATACAAGAATATTTATATCATAGGACATTTAAAATATCGTTATAATTAAACACGATATTGTAAAAAGTTTGATTTTTTTTTTTTTTTTGATATTTATATCTTTCATTAAATATATTTGGTAATATTGTGATTAATCCTTATAATTCACAGGCAAAGGATCAGATCATGAATCGACTAGCCGCTGCGTATTCATTAGAAAAAATGCGTAAGGCATTGAATGAATTTAGAAACAGCCTAGCCGCTCGCAAAGAAGCTCAAAAGTCTGCTTACGCTCGAAATAATTTGACACAAAACCTTCGTAATGACGAAAGTATACAAAAAAAAGAAAACAAACAGACTGGCTTCAATATAAACATTAATGATGGTAGATATATTGTGTATATATAATATGCAAAGATGTGTATAATTCCAATATTAAGATTGTAGATAAGAATTAAATGATTAATGTATTGTTCTCTTTCTCTCTTTATTTATTTAGCTTCGGATGGAAACAAGAACTGTCCGAATTTGGAGGAAATCGAACGACAGTGTAAGATTGTCGATAATTTAACTGGAGATAACAGTCAGATGCTATATTTACCATGCGTTATGCTTCAAATATGTAAAGCTTGCGTATGTACACAACTTACTTAAGTAATTTGTAGCTAAATCTCTTAATATTTATCCACTTTTCTATTTACTATTTACATACTCTAATGCTTCATTGTTTTTCTTGGCTACTATTTATAGGGTCATTAAATATTTTTTTTTTAATTTGGTTAAACATTTGGTCGGTATTTTAAATAAATGGTCAATATTTATAATAAAATATCATTAAACATGTAACAATCCAAACGAAAGCCTGATGTAATTCTTTACACTAACTACAATCTTTATATATACTGACTATTTATTTTACAAAATAGTTATTATTAATTAATAAAGTATTGACCAAATAAATAAAAGTGATTTTCTTTTATTTTGGTTTGTTCCATATTATATAAAAAAAAAAAAATTAAAATCAATTTTCCGATAATTTTTCGACTTCGAACATTGTCAAATGATATTTAAAATAAAATATTAACATATATATATATATATATATATATATATATATATATATATATATATATTTGCACTCCAGTTAATTTTGTTATATGGCCTATCTAACAACTCCAGAGCATTTTTGTTATATTCACTACATATAAATATACATACATTCTCTGATAAATGTATATATAAAAATGTAAATATATACTAATTTATATATTTATTATATATAAATTATATATAATTATATATAATTATATAAAATTATATAAAATTATATAAAATTATAAAATTTTCTTGCTCGTTACAGATACCAAATGAAATGAATGAATGTCTAATGAATTACGCGATAGAAGTACGCAAAGTTTGTAACAATCAAAACGAAAAGGGAGCTCTCATGGAAGACGAATTTTGTGTCACGACAGCTCTAAATCTAATGCAATTGCAACCAAGCATCGCTACCTCCTTACAATGTCGTATTAACAAGGAATCCTGTCTACACCGATATTATTATCGTTATCGACATCGTTATTTACGCCATCCTCAACATGTAAATTATTTTTCTCATGAAAGCTACGATTCCCCGATATCACAACCATCGGAACGATAAGAGATCATTCGAATCTCGAGCAGGCAATCGTATTGCAAATACGTGAATAAATAAATGGGCAGGAACAATAAAAAAAAAAAAAATTAAAAAAAAGAAAAAATAATGTGTCCACTATAATTGCGTGCACTCGAATCGAAACGCGATCTATATGTCATTCTTTTATATTTTTAGTCATCATTTTTCGCGTAAAGACATTAAAGATTAAAATATTATTCGAAATTAAAAGCTTCTATTATTTTTTTCAAAATCGTCATTCATTTAAGCAATAGCAAAGACGTAAAGAATTTAAATCGTTAAAATCGATTCGAGAGCACATCGACATTTATTAGCATGTAATGATTTCTATTCCGTTCTGTTCGTAACAAAGCTTATCTGAGAGTTATATGAGACTTTATTTTATGTATAAGTACTATATTTTACAATATAAACAACGTACATATGTGTATCGATTTAATATATCCACTTACTTTTGTTTTTTTCTTTTTTCTTTTTGTATCGAGAGATGCTGCTCATCTGGACAATTAGAATGTTTTCTTTCATATTATTAAACTTATTTAAAATAATCAAAAAATTATGTACGAATGATGAAGACAATAATTAATGACTGAAATTTATGGATATTTTTATCTATTGATTATACATTATCATTTATACAATTACCAATAATTGATCATAGTGGAATTCTTTTTTTGTACATAATGATGAGCATTGATATATTATATATTAAAAATATCATCAAAGTCCGGATGAGTGGCTCGAATGAGGACAGAGTTGAACAATATAATGGTGAATGTACAAAGATGTACTTATTAAATGCGGCAATTAATATAATTAACATGGAACTCTTCCAAAATGCACTGTTATCAGCAATATAAGTGGCAAGTATGAGAAAAACGTAGTCCAAATTCTGTATGTGATTCCAATATATTTTTGTCTACATATATTTTATGCAAGAAACCAAAAAAAAAAGATATCTAAGATTTAATCTGTAGTACAATACAAATCCTCTTGTCTCTCAAATTTATTATAAAACTTTTATCTATAAAGAGCATAACAATATACATTAATGTCTATATTGTAAAATGTTTAAGAATAAATTAAAAGTATCGATTATATTTTTGTACAATATTTGAACCCATCTTTTATAATAATAATATATCTTATGTTTGTGTTGACATTATAATTATATTTTATATGTCAGTCTTATATTCGGAACATAAACAATATATTTAAACATATATGTCTCATTTCCTGTAATTTATAATCGATATAAAAATAATGAATAATATATATAAATAAATAAACTGGACAATGAAAAATAATCATTTGTTGAAATATTTCAATTAAATATAATATATTAATAAAAATATTCATTTTGGTATGTGTCTATTATACATATTTATAAAAATTTCCTTGGATATTTCATCTAATATCATTTTTAATTTCAAATCTGCTTCTTATATCCAAAGCAATATATCACTATATATCTTGACATTATTATATCACAATATTTTTTTTACAAATAGAACTTTAAGAATGACCTATATTAACTTGTTTAAATGTATTATTTTAATCGTTTGCGTACCACGAGACACTTTCGCCCTTTTCGGACTTTGTGTCGAAAAAAGCCAGGACATTTGGCCGAAACAGACAACTGTTTGTTGTCTGCCCACCCGAAATTTGTCGAAACGCGCTCAGCCTTTCAGACGCATGTACGTCGCATTGCTATCAGCAATCCAATTTGTATTTTGTTGTTACCTATTCTAAATTAATAGAATATATATATATATATATATATTTTTTTTTTTTTCATTCATAACTTTTTATTTTATGTATTGCATATATATGTACAATATATATATATATTATAATATTTCGTAAAAAAATAAGTTATAAATTAAAAATATAATAAATTTGAAGAACAAATAATATTTTATTGAAAGTAACTTTTAGAATGTAAAACATTGATGTTTATGATAACAGATTGGATGAACTCCCTTTTCACATTGTACACAAATCAGATGTGATCTTTTTCTCTTATTTTTAGTGCTACACACTACGCAATTCCGTAAGTTGCGTTGTGGCAAATTTATTAAACGTAGCCTATTTTCATCTAAAAAATCAGGTTGAAAAACTTGTGCCCTCATTTCTTTCATCCATTCACGCCCAATATCAACAATAATTCGCGAAATGAAATCGTATGTGTATAACATTTTATCTGATTCATCTACATCACCCATAAAGGTATTGTAAGAGAGTGAATGATGGCAGGTTTTCTTGAATGTCTTTCTCTACCGTGTCTTTTCTTTGTTACCGTCGCATTTTTATCTTCGCATTTAGTTGAAATTAGTATTATTGGTTTTTTTACGCTTTTCTTTTCACAATATGCACAAAGGAGCACATTATTATCTTTGAAATATTTCGCTTCATTTACATTAACTCTTTTTAAGTGATCGGGAATACATTTTTTATTTCGTCTGATAGTTTCGGTTAAATAAGTATTGTTGGAATATAAATATCTTGCTAATTCAATACTATTAAAAAAGTTGTCAACAAAGACGTGATATCCTTTATTTAAACAATTACTTTCATTTAATAAATTTACCACGGCATTATATCCTAGCCCAAACGTATTTTTGTCACTATTATTTTTTGATTTTGCGCCTTTGTAACAATAAAAGGTTAAACAATATTTCGAAACTGCATCGCACAGCATCAAAAATTTTATACCCCAGCGATGATGTTTTTTGTTTGGCATGGATTGAGTTATACTCGAATGACATAACGTCCTAACTAAGGTCGATTGATAATTCCTTATGAGGTGTATAATATAATTTAAAAACTCTGTTAGCGTGTTTAACAAGGGGTTCAAATTTTACACAGGAATCGTAATTAGAATGACTAGATGAAAAACACAAAGAACTATCTACTAAATGAAAATACTTTAAAATTTCTTGGAATCTATTTCTTGAAAACATTTTCTTGAACCATGGTATCTGCCGTGAATTTTTGCTCCAATATGAAGGTATATTGGGTCTTCTTGTAATGCCCATTTCTAGAATCATTGCTATGAATGCTTTCACCTCCAATTCAGTAACTAGTGTCCATTTCTGTAGTTTAGACAAATCTGATGGTTCAAGAAAACACCTCGAATATTCCGCGTAATTATTAGTTTCGGTAACCATTAGTGACAATAATTCTAAATCAAAAAAAAGGTCAAAGTATTTAATCGGTTTGTTCTCATTAGGAAAATTGTATTCTGCTTCAGAATTGTCGGTATTTTCTTTGGCTATTCTTAGCGGGTCCTCTGCACACGAATCATCATCATGTATCAAAAAATCGCTATCATTCTCCGAGCTACTGAAAATACGTTTCTTGCTCTTCCTAACAGGAATGATATCAGAGTCATTGATGTCACTCGGACAACTTTGATTTTCGTTTACGCTTGTAATTTTAATTTTTTGGCTCATTATACCTCCTTAAGAATAAAATAAGTTAATTATGAAAGTTACTCAATAAACCTCAGCTAACACTACACTTACTTTCTACTTTATTTCGTCTAATAGTTTCTAGAAAGACACGGTTATTAGCAATGATGATCGCATTTTTATAACACTACGTCCAATCCTTTTGCCAGTTGCAAAAAGAATCTTAGTATAAAAGAAATAAACACGAGAAGCGCGGCCCCGTTGTTTACCACATTGAACATAACAAGCGCTATCGCGCTCTTCAGCTTTTTTCGATACGTAATCGAAAGAGCGCTGTCGCGCTCTTCGGTTTTTTTCAATAGGTAGTCGAAGAAGCGCGATCGCACTCCTTGGCGTTTTTTGATCATGTTTTGTCAAAACCCTCTAGTACGCAAACGGTTAAACAAGATAATATACATTTGAAATTTATTACAAATGTTTACATAATTTCATAGAATAGATAATATTAATAATCATAGTAGATGCAATGCGGAAATTGATTTTCTTATTTCATATCTCCAATTTATCTATTGAAACGATACTGCTTTGTTAAAAATAGAGAAGAGATTTTTAAATTATAAAATAGAAAGGATCTTATTATATTAAGTATCTTATTATATATCTTATTATATTATTATCATATAAATTTGTTATGTCGTAGTTGTAAAAGAAATATAAAATATGAATACACAATATTATACAAATGAATGAAACAATTATTAGCGTATAATAATTTTAAACTATCATTAATATTATTTCCGATAAAATAATACTGAAAAAGTTAAAAATATTATTACTTTAGGTAGCATCAGCAGAATTATTTTATGAACGTAAGTATGCGTTGTCGATTTTCAATATCATTCTTAGTAATTAAATGGCCAAGAAAATTTGAGTTTACTTGTTAATTTTTTCAATAACATTTTACACTTTCATGTCTGCAATATCACGATATGAATAATCAATTCCTAAAGCAGAATTATTTTCTATTAATTGTTGAGCCTTTATCCCAACAAAAGCATTTATTAGAGGACCTAAATTTTCAGCCAATGCCATTTGAAAAGCTTTCAAAGCCTAAACAAATGCATGGAATGTATATTGCTCTGAAGTATTGATCATCTTGGCTTCTGCTGCACATACCAATGTATATGAAATTCCTGTTGCACCACCATCATACAAAATCTTTTTATCCTTAGTATTAAGTACGTTATGTACAATGCACAATGCATCCTGAATTGCACGTTCAATTTCATCAATAATCTAAATAAATGAAAAAAAAAAAGAAAATTAAGTAAGTAGTTTTACGTACTCACCGTGTTAATATCTTTTTTTATATAATTTTAAATACTAAGCTGTAATATGAACACACATCAATAAAGCAAAGATATATTAAACCTTGTTAGACTTATATTTTTTCGAAGAGTCTGATCAGTAAAATGCATAAAAAACATATGTGAAATTCTCTTTCCATGAATCAGATCACAAGTATTATGGAAAAAATGTTATCAAAAGTTCCAACTATTTTATTGCCTTATGAATTCTTATATTATTTAATAACAATTTTTGTAGTACCATAAAATAATTTTTGAACAATACCTACGTATCCAAATTTCTCTAGCATTAATTCTTTGAATCTTGACACGATATAACTACCCATTCCAACAGCAATTTATAAAAAATAAATTATATTTTAGTATAATATATAATTCATATTAACAACACTATGTTAAATTATAAATATAAGGCAGAGCCCTCAGATCTCATAATTTTATAGTCATCAGAAAAATCGCAAAAGCAGGCACTTTAGATAGGTAATTCAAAAAAATCTTTTTATTTTAATACCAATTAATATGATATTAAATGGTAAAACAATACGAAGATTACATGAATTAAACCAGACAAATTTTCCAAACTCTTATACCTCCTCCAGTGTACTTTGTCATCATTGAACAAATAAGACATATAGACAAAAAAGATGTTACTACTTTGTATGAAAACTTACTTCTATTTCTAGACCACCAATCTGTCTAACTGCTGGTAAATTTTGCAAAAAAAAATGATTTGTTTCACCATCAAATCCCCACTGCCAAGTGTCGTGTCAGTTTCCTTGAGCAATTTTACCATTTCAATAAATTTTTCTATCTCATATTTGTATATTTAATATTCTATAATTTTCGTTCAAAATGACATGAAGCTTATTTTTTGTCTTCGATTTTGATGGTATAAAAGGGCAAATTAAGATTTCTAGTATGACATTCCCAAACCTTTAAAAAAAATTATTAAAATCAAAGTAATATTAACTCATTAAGTTATAAATAGATTATTTATATTTTATAGATCACATATGTATTACCTATAACATTAGACAGAAATTCCTAAATCCTCTCTTAGGCCATTTCCCTGGGAATAGCTCAAGGTACCAACTTTAATTAGAAAAAAGCTATCCAGACAACACAAGTATTATCTTTGTAATCTGTGAATGAGTGAAGTACTACACTGCATACTAAAACAGTATTTTCCACCAATCTTTCCTATATTCTTATTAATTCAAAATTGACATCATATATAATATGATCATAAATTTAATTTATGATTAATAATTTATTAATTAACGTTAATACAACATTTATTACAATTTCTGCCGTTTGTTTATGGCACTTATTGATACTAAAAATAAAGATATAGTTTATTTAGACTATGGTTGTTTAAATATTAAAAATTTTCAAGATAGAAGTCGTTACAAAATGAATAATTACATCTTAAAGTTCAGTAACATCATAATAATGTTGATGTACGATTCTAAATTTTCCATGTTTTCTGGTAACTTGTACATAATTGTTTTAAAATGATCAGTCGTACATTTCAAATCCATCCGCTATTCTTATCGTATATATTGCTTTATATAATAATTGTTCAACTTGTTCTCAACAAAGCACCAGTTAATATAATTACTCCATTAATATGATCTCCAATCCAAGAGATTGAGACAAATGGACAATTTTGAAACTTCATGGTTTATAACCGTTTTCTTCAAAATTGTAACTCCATTATTGGTAACGCTAACATCTCCATCCTATTTTGTCATCAACATCATTAAAACATTTATTTCAAATGTAATTCTAAATGTCCACGCTTCTAAGCAACGTTTGCTTCTAACCTAACAAATATAGAAAGAAAAAGAAGGAAGTATGTCAAAATTATACCCTATGTTGTCATCTTGTCCGAGATATTTAACAGGGAAGCAATAAATTTAAATTAATTTTTTTGAGAAAGAGGGAAGAAATAAAATAGTGTTTTTAATACGATCGACCCAAATTCAAAGAAAAAAGAATGTTTTCATATTACAGTGAATGCAACATCTGTCTCCCATTATTCACCTCCATGTAGTTGCTTTCGATTTTAATCATAATTGGTCTTACGCAAACGTATGCACTTATATTATTTTGTCTAATCTTTATATTTATGGGATTAGTAACATGTTATTTTTCTTTTCAAATGATAATTTATCTTCTATAATACATTTTTATAAACATGTGCAATCTTTATGAAATAAATAATAAAAGCGTGTAAAAATGATAAAATTTTAACATAATTTTTCATATGATTTATTGTACTATTTCCACTAATTTTTTAAGTTTTAAATCAATCTTCCATTTTCCAAAGATACAGTATATCTTTTTAAACATAAATTTTTTTACATATATTTTTCTGAAACTTTTACATATAATTATCATATAAAAATAAAATTGTATCTAGAAGTTTAAGAATTATGGAAATTATAAGAATACTTCTATATTATCCGATATAAGTAATATAGGGACATGTTTCATTAGATTTTTAATATTTTTCCATTCAAATATTTTGTTTCTATTGACTCTCTGCGAATTAATTCATATTTAACTATTAGAGCTCTTTAATATGCTATATTGTTTGTATGGTACATTTATTTGTGTATTAGGTAATCACACACATGTAATTACTTTGAAACTTATTTATTGAATAAAAATATTTACTTTTGACTCGAAATCAGCCGACCAAATTTCTTAAACTCTGTAATACATCATAAGAATGAACATTCCATCGTTTATAGGGTTTCATATATGTTTCATATATAATGACACTTTATTTTTATAAAATAATTTGATGTAGTGTAACATACGTTTACTAGATAGAAATATATATGTTTATTACCTAATGTTGAAAAAGAAATTACTATTAAGAAATCGGAAATTATTCCTCAATATAATAAACATATGAGTGTTATTAATATCTTTGGCCAGATCAAAAAACAAAATCAATATCAAGGAAGTATGTTCAGTGTGAAATAGAAGATTTTGAAGACATTGAGAATACTTTCATTTGTACAAAAGAAAAACTTTACATTTATATGTAAAGAAAGTATACTTTCTTGAGAATTAGATTTGCCGCGCTTCTCATGTCCCGCCTTTCGATTGACTTTTGTTATTTACAAGTCGAGCCATTAAGATTTTGAAGAAAAACGGGTATTAGGAAATAGGACCTATGCACGAGAGATTATAGAAAAATTTTATAAATAAATTTTAAGTAGTGTTAATAATAAACACAAATTGTCGTTTCTTTGTTCACAGGTAAGACTATAAATAGCAAATAATTGTTATTTAACAAATAAAGATTTATTCCTTTGTTCACATATTTTCGTTTATCACCTCTATATATTATTCCTATAAAACAATTCTTAGAAAAATATTTTATATTCCATTAAATGTAATTATTTCCACTTCCGCAAAAATATAACAATGTTTATTCAAAAATAGAAAGAAAAAAAATTGTTTCTTCTGTCATTCATTACAAACTTTTATTTGGTAGTTAAAATAATTTTTTTCTTTTACATAAATCCTACTATATATTTCACAATAAGATAAAAAAATAAAAAAACGTAAAAACATCTTCATTTTTAAGAAAAATGTTAATTAATGTTAATAAATTTAAAAAATCGCAAGGTATTTTTGAATGATATCTTGAAAGCTTATAAGTTATTAAAAGAGTTAAAATAGAATTGATATTTGAATTAAAAAATTTAAAAAGTTTAATTCTCGTTCAATGAATGCCAGATTGCAATGATTGTTTAACTGCGAAAGTCAGATTAATATTACAAAAGGTAAAAAAACTAACAGTAGGAAAAAAATTAACAAAACGGGCGATAAATTTATAAAATATTTATTCTATTGAGTTAAAACTATTTTTTAGATTAAATTAAACAACTAAAAAATATACCAAAATACCAAAGTAATACACAATGCCTTTCTTTGTTTATTGAATAAATAAAAATATCTATTTTAAACCTCTTAAATAATAAATTTCGAATAAGTATTATTAATAACAATAACGCATTTTGAAATATATTTTTTTGTTTTATGATATTCTTAAATTCATTTAAGTAATTATACGATATTGCAGTGAATTGAATTTTATTTAATTAAATAAGTATAAAATTTACGTTCCTTAAATATTATACAATAGGATAAATTGCAACGGTTTTTATGATGAATCAAAATGATCTGACATTCATACGCCACATCGCTAATGAAGCATTTATAGACAATTCCAGGATTAATTTACATATAAATATCGGTCAATTAAAATTCAATGGAACCAGTTTTCTATCTTTATACATGGATTAAGTATTCAATTATCGACTGTATATTTATATATTTATTAACTGCAATAAATTTGAACGTTTTTGTAATTTCCTAATAATACATTCAAATTGTATAAAGACAATATATTTATTAAATGTAAATTATTTGCATTGTTGATATTCTATAAATCTCTTTTTTTCTCTTTCTTAATAATTAACAAAACACTAATGTTCTGTTGCTAGCATACTCAAATATTATATATCCTTACCTGTATTATTACTTAAAATTATGCAAAAAAAGTCTTAGTCACATAATAGAAATATTAGATATTGTTTAATACTTATCTTAAAAAAATATAAAAAATATTTATTTTATTGTTAATATAAATATACTAATATACATCATATAAACGATGCATAGAACATTTGACCCGTATTCAACAAAAAACTTCATGTTCAATTGCATGCTTTTATAATACAGTAACAAAGGTCCATAAGTTGTATGTATTCGCTACCTCCTTCCAATAACCTGTAGTTACATTGCTAAAACACAATAAAGATATTGTGTTACATTAGGCAAACGTACTGTGCTCGTTTCTCTCTCTCTCTCTCTCTCTCTCTCTCTCTCTCTCTCTCTCTCTCTCTCTCTCTCTCTCTCTCTCTCTCTCTCTCTTTACACACACACACAGCAGCAGACAGAAGCAAAGAGAATGAGAGGGGGAAGGAGAGAGATAGGAACAAAGAGATGTAATATTATCCAAAAATTCTTTAATTTTAATTTACCCCAAGTTTTTCTGCAATCATTGCCTTCTGCTTATCAGAAAATTCATTAGAATAAATTATTCTATCGCTTAGTTGCTCTATAACCTAAAAAAATGTCAAAATAATTAAAATAACAAAAAGAGTCTTGACAAAAAATTAAAGAAATACCTGCGAAGTTGCATAAGCCTCCAGTAAGAAATCTTCTATAAACGCTTCTACTTTATTATAATCTTTAGATTTGCAGACTTCCATTAAATTATCAAGCCAATTGTCAGGTACAAACTGAAAAAATTAACGTACATTATAATAAATAACATAATTATTACTCTTTCAAAAGAAACCTGGCTTATGATGACAATCAAGATTATGAAAAAATTGTATATAGTGATTGTAAATAATAAATATAGTACCATTTTATACAACCAAGTAATAGTTATTTGAAATGATTATAATTTTTAGAAGTGAATTTTTATTCGATTTAGTTTTATAATAAATTCTACATTAAAAAAAATTTTACTTTTAAAGAAAGCTCTCTTATCTCTTCAAAAATACAATAAATATTGTAAAGTTCCTCTCTTTAAAGCTCTTTTTATAAAATATAGATGATTTGAAATTTTATCATAAATTAGGCTTCTTTGGAAAAGGTCATAAATTGCTTAAGATATATTATTACTTTAAAGTTTAGAAAAAGAATGGGATATAATTACACCAATAATTTCAAGTGCATCATTGATTGTAACTTCTATGCCTTTCCCTTTTAATCTCGCAATGGATTGTAAACAGGTAATAGCACGTCTTAAATCACCACCTGATGCTTCTACAATTTTTACAAGAACTGGTTTTTCAGCTTTTAGGCTTTCTTTCTCGCATATATATTCCAATCGTTCAATAATTTTTTCCTCTCCAAGTGGTTTGAATCTAAACTTCGTACAACGTGATGTCAAAGGTTCTATAATTCTTGATACATAATTACAAATTAAACAAAAACGCGTACTATGAGATTCTTTTTCCATTGTACGACGAAGAGCTGCTTGCGCTGCATGGGTCATACTATCTGCTTCATCCAAAATAATAATTTTGAATGGAGGACATTTCTTTCCGCTAAAAATATTAATTTATATAACTATACATATTTCAAAATCTATATAAATAATATTCATTAAGATTATAGATAAATTATAAATGCCTCAGCGTAATGTTGTTATCATATAGAATAATGAAGCAACGTACAATGAAATATATTAATACTTTGTTTGCTTGTAATAAGAGATTAAAAGTTAACAATATCTCCAAGATTTCTTATAATCCCTTAAGCAATTTTATGTTTAGTTGGTAATAAGAGTTACAAAGATACTTAACTTGAACTCCTGAAAACAACTAAATGAATTCTATTTATTAAATGACTTTGTAAATGATTGTACAAGTAATGCTTCAATTAATCTCTCAGACCTTTTACTAAAACATCATTGGCACTCGCTATGTACAATAAATATGTGAGAAGAACATAAGCTTTTTTCTCTAATAAGCAGAAGATTGTACTTACTCCTTTCTCATGCTTCCAGCAGTAAGTTGGGCAAACGATTTTACCTTGTCTCTTATTACTTGTATTCCTCTTTCATCGGAAGCATTTAATTCTAGAATTCTTTCTTTATACATTGTACCAAATAATTGCCTAGATGCTGCTAAAATAGTACTAGTTTTACCAGTACCAGGTGGACCATAAAACAATAAATTTGGAAAGTCGCCACCATCCATGCATTGTTTTAAGACTTCAACGACTTCTGCTTGCTCGACGACATCTTCAACTGTTCTTGGTCGACTATAAAAATGAATTAGAAATAAAAGTAGTTGAGAATATAAAGTTATAATTCGAAACTACAAATTACAAATCTCATTTGTTAAATAATATCTTAGGATAACAATTTTTATCATAAGATATAATAAAATATAACAAGGTTATAATAAAGTATTAGAAACTACTTACTATTTCTCTACCCATGGTGTTAATGACTCGTTTCGTTCTTCCTTTGTACGAGAAGTAGAAGGTTTTTTCGTATCTCCTGTTCCTAATTTACCTATTTTTAAAAAAGCTTGCATTCTTCCTTTGATCTCAGTTATATTTTAACCAACATAAACTTTCCCGCTTGAATCTTTTACTTCATGAATTATACCAAACTAAACTGTACTCCACAGTAATTATATATCTTTAAATACATACAAAATATATGAAGTTCGTTAGCTATTAAAAATCATCAAACAAGAAAAAATTTTCAATAATAATTTTATTAGAATAATATAATCTTCTCGAACTTAACAATTTCAACAATATCTCGTTATCAAACTAATATGACTTTTTTAGTAACGGTTCATTTGAAAAGCCACAACGCCACGTGAAGAGAAGAAAAAAAGAACTACTTTGAGAATTCTCATTGGTCCATAGGTCATAGATCTTATCACTTGTCCATAGATTAGTAATTTATTTCTTCATATCCACGATACTACAAATTGATAATTATACTATAGCAATAATTGAATAAATCCTACTTTATAAAATAGTATATAAGAAAATATTGTATTAAAATATAACATTGTACGAGATGTCAAAACTAAAGACATATTTTCATGTGATATATTTTTTAGTTTGACTATTCCTTACTCTTCGTTCGAAGCGTGTGCGACTTCAACGACAGATATGGATAAAATATGAACTATAAGCGCAACTAGAAACACTAACCTCACCATACGTCTATTATATCGGTGTATAAGCTTATTTGATTATACCCCTCTTATGTGTCATAATTGGTTTCATGCTCTCATACGTATATCTTTTGATGATTACGTGCTTCTCGCAGTAACCCATATGAGGTACGATGTATTTATTTCGCGACAAATGTATAAAGAATAATAAATATAATTGTCACATGTAAAACTAATATATAAATTTACAACAAAAAAACAAGATTTTATGAAATATTTTGTTAAAAATAATTAATGAATGCTTATATATCATATTATTTTAATATAAATTAAAACAAGACGTATATAAATATAATCAACATACATGAGACGTATCTATCGATTGGTGATCAATATCGAAATTATTAGGATACAATTTGTTGAAAATTAGCGCAAAAAACCATTACGTGAGATGATATATTCTTTCTTTTTTTGTTATTATAAATTACCGTCATCATATGTGTACATGATGTATATAAGTATATTTTTTTGTTTTTTTTTTTTTATTATTCTTATTATTACATTATTACATTATATATTATTACTATAATAATAATAATAATAATAGTAATAACAGTAATAATGTAAAATGGACTATTATAGAGGAAATCATAAAAAAAATAAAATTGGGAGAAAAACCTCGTAGATAATGTGGAAATAAACAAGTGTTTTGATTTTTATAAAAATGATATATAATATATAAGTATATATTTATTAATTATATATATATTTATTAATAAAAAATAATCGACAAATGTATATACTTTATATGCGTTTGTCACCGAACAAAATTATACTGCTGCTATCCTATCTAGCACAGATCACCGCGAAATTTATGTCAGCCATTGGTGGGGTACCAATAAATATAAGAAATCCAATAATTCCTTATTAAATTATCAAATAAGGGAAAAAAGAATAAATTAGTTGATTATATTTGTTTACATCGATTCAATAAAAAAAAAAAAAAATTGACGAAATTATTTAGCTTTGAGAATTATAAATCTAGATGCTTCCCAATGTGCTACATATTATTTATAAAATTTTTGTATCTAGTATAGAAATAAAAAAATAAGATAAAAAACTATAGATTTTTTTAAAATTTAATAATATTTTAGAAACTTAGACCCATTGACACGAAAGGCCGAACATATATTTTCTTATTTTTGCTATAGAATCATCTATCCAAAGCTTATTAAAATGTCCGAGCGAGTTACCGTAGCTTCTCTGTGTGAACATCGTGAAACATATTTTTTTTTGTATTTGAAATAGGTCATCATCAATCTACTTAACAAACAAGCAAACAATCATTTATTTCACAGAAACAAAACACACACCATTCAAGTGTATATATGAAAATCAATAGTGGGAGTACGAGCTTTTTCTCTTTTGCTGCAGATTTCAAGGGGCGCCATTATATGAAAATTTTTCTTCGTAAAATATGTCGGAAACATTTCCGCCAACAATGAGTCCAGGCGTAATTCTTAATCAATTTTTATGAACAAGGTCTCATTTTAAAAATAAAGTTTTAAACGAGGACCTTGTTTTTTTGAATTTTTGAAAAAGCTTTATGTTTGTGAATAAATTATTCTAGAAAAAATATCACTTTTTAATGATGTTTTAAAAAAAATGAAGCTTTTTAAAAAATTTGGACAAACGGGATCCTAGTTTAAACTTTCGTCTTTAAAATGAGACCTTGTTCATCAGAATCGGTCAAAAATTACGCCTGTTCTTATTTTAATGAAGCCGCTATAAAACAGGGGTTATAAACACGCTTATTTTTATTCATAGCTATCATGTCTTCCCTAAGCCAAGTCGATAAAACAGAGATTACCGACAATATAACAATTTAATGACTATGTTTTTCAAATGTTTATTATACAAGTGATTTATGTAAACTTGGTTAATGAATCCAAACATGAATCATATCTATTGTTAACCTTATTTTGGTGTTATGTCCAAATCCAAGCATATATATTATGTTATAGTAAAAAATAAAAAAGATCGTAGAATAGGAAATAATACGTAATTTAAGAAAGTGTTTTTTTTATTTTTTCGCCAAGTAATTTAACGAAGTACTTTATCAATTTAATAATATAATTTTTAATATAACAAAAAAAAAGTGAGATTATTCCACGAATTACGTATAAAATAATGGCAAATTTTATCATTACTTCAAACACAGAACTTCGAAAGTTACATCCAGCACATAAATATGCACTTGCAGAAATACTAAATGTTTCTGACTCATGGAAAAAATTAATGGCATTTATTCCACGAGATGATACCAATACGCCAAGGTTTAATAGTGAACATATTAGGTAATTACTGTTATTATATCAATATATAGAAAAATTATCCATTTACTAAATTACTTCAATAAATAATAAATTTACTACTATCAGCATAATTGATCAAGTAGCCCAAAAGCATCGAGAGAATGCTGCAAAAATTTTCTTGGAAGAATGGAGTACAATGGGTAGACTAAGGCCTAAATTACAAAACTTATTAGATCTTCTTACGAAAGCAGAATTGTTTAGAGCTGCTGATTATGTTGCTAATGAAATTTTAAAAGGTTTTGTAATGGTCAATTTATATCAAGTAAATAATTATTATAAAATAAAATTTATTATTAACATCAAGATCATATTTGCAGTTGATTTACCAAAGCGACCAGAGTATGGACCTGCTGCAATTGTCGATATTTCAGATGAAACTTTAGCAAAACTTATGAATGATAACACTAAATTAGATAATGATAAAGATGATAAATCATCACCAATGCTTGAATCATCATATCGACTTAACATTGGAGAGATTATATATTTTTCAGATGCTGTGAATTTCATGGAACCTTCTATGAGAAGTAATACAGAAAACACACCAAATTTTGAAGAAACTAATACAAATAAAAAAGATATAAACTTAAGTGCCCAGAATATTCTTGTGTCAACTGTCAACTATGAACATTTGGAAGTATCATCTCAAGAATTACCATTGTTTTTGAAAAACTTTGAACAAAGCAAAAATATGAATAATAGTGTTAAATCCGAAGTAATCCCTGTTTTTTTAAATGAAAGTGACTCCATATCAGATAATTCTGAAATTAACAGTAATAATAATAAGACAAGTATAATGAACGTGGATAATGGAACAAATTCAACCAATCGTAATTCAGGTTTTAAAAATACAGAAGATAGGAAAGATAATACTTATCAATTTCAATCTGAAGTAACATCCTCTTTATTACCAGAATTTGTTATTAATCGAACAGAAACCAATATTTTAAATGAAACAAATAATATGCATATTAAAAATCAAAACATAATGAACTCCGAAGATCTGCCACTTACAGTATTAGAGTTTAATAGATAAAAACTTTTAAATAACTATTTTAATTAATATAATTTATCTCACAAAAGCGTTTCAGACTTATGAAATGGGTTTTTAATCAGACCGTTTTTGAGTGAGATGTTACATTAAGTATTGCACAACTATGAAATATTGAAGATTTCTTATTAATCATTTATTGAAAAAATTGATTTGAAGTTTCGATATTGTAATGTCGTCTAGGCAAAAATTAATTTTTTTCTTCGTTTTTTTAATCTTTGACAATATACATATAAGAAATATTCAAGTATTTAAAGTTTCAAGTGTTACTGTCCCATATTCAATTCTTATATGAATATTCCTTTTTTCTTGTATATTTCTTCTATTTTCTCTCTTCATATTATTAACTTTGCATAATACTCATTTTTATGCATTGAGCACAAGCGCTGTTACTTTTATTTTGATATTAAAATATCTATACTAAGTTTTGAATAATTAATGAATTCTTTTAAATTTGATATTAGATATATCCACTTTTTACAAAAATGTACTGTAAGATTTAGATTAAATTGATTCAGTTATTTCATTAATTTTGAACGTAAGTATTCATAATTCCATTTTTATGTAAAGTTAAAATAAGCCAAAACTTTTTGTGAAGGTGATTACATAACATATTCTTCGTGTTTGTGTCTAAAAAACATTAATTTTTAGCGAAATTATCTGTTACGAACAAAGAATAAAGAACTTTCCCTTAAATTGATTTTTATCAAGTTGTAAAAATTAAATTTGACTGTTTGACATCAAGATTTTAAATTTAAAATTGTATTTTGAAAAAAATGATTAACCAAAAACATTTGATGTTTTTTATTTGTACAATACATAATATCATCTTTCAATTTGAAACTAATTTCAAATCTCAGAATGATAACGAAATTTTCATTTAACAAATTAAATTGGTTAAATATATAAAACTATAAATATACCTTTGTCATTATTGTATCATAACTTGATATTGATTTTTTTTTTATATAAATAAAATACATCAAACATAGTGATTGTTCAAGTTTTCAATGGTTAAGATAAACTTGTTATTGTGTATAACTATTATATATATTTTACAACAGAAAAAGTACATATATCAGTTCTTTGTTCTTGTTAAATAAATATTTGTTCTTATTAAGTACTTGAAAGTATGTTGTAAAGTGAAAATATTTAAAAAATAAAAGTATAACACTATTATTAATTAACAATTACTATTCAAATTATCAAGTTGACTTGAACAGATAGTTGTATAATTTATCTCTCAGAAGGAACAGATGGAGTATGAAAAAATATATTAACATAGTAACACACATAAAAAATATAAACGAAGCGTGATACCTAATGAGTCCCTCTAATTTTCGAAGATCCCTTTTCTATCCACAAAACAATTGTAACCGTCAGAATCGGTTCTTTCACTAATGAGTAACGAATTACGTTATATTCTTTCCACTTTGGCTGATTGTGATGACGTGCCGGGTGATTAAAAATTGTTATTTTCTTACTCATTGATTTGTTACTGTAAATAATTTTGTGGACTTTATTTATAACATTTAGGCTTGATATTTATTTAAATGACTAAGACATTTTTTTATAACATTTAGAAGACTAAAATTTTATTATCTAACAAAAATAATATAAGAAGTATAATGAATTCTTCTGTATCTTTGATCTACGAAAAGTTATGAGAAATACCAGATAAATATAATGATTTATACAAGATTACTACTCAATCAATGCATTAATGACAATTAGTAAATATACCAAATTTTTTGTAATAAAGGATGTAGTCTTTATTATTGCTTTATATTTATTTATTTAATTTATTTCATGATATTATAAAAATATATTCGTTTTAACTTAATTATCTTATGTCCATTTTACAATCGTTTAGAAATATCTTTAGCATTTTCTTTACTATTAGCTATTCGAGATCCAAATTGAAAAGCTCTTTTAGGAAAAGTAGCAGTATTTTGAAGACCTAGCTTACGTGCTAATAAACGTAAGAGTAATTTATCTCCTAAACCAGATGGCATTTTTTCTGTTGGATAACATCTGTAGAAAACAAAACAAATATTTAAAAAATAAGCTACTAAAAAAAATGGACTAATACTTCTTTTTTGGTTTTAATACCTTTCCCATGGTTGCAATTGTTGAACATATTGTACTACATTTTCATCAAGATATGGTAATCTGGATTGCCTACCATGATCAGAAACTATTCTATCATCTCTTCCTAAATTTCTTTGAGAAATGTTGGCTAATTCAATATCCAACTCTTGTTTTAAAGCATTCCAGCCTTTATGTTTCAATATTTTTCTATGTCTCATGTATCCACCAAATAATTCATCTGCACCTATACCTAGGAGGAGTACACGACATGGAGACTCATACTCTATATCCGTTTTTGTAATTATGCCTTTTGCTCGACTTGCAAACCACATAGCACAACCTAAACTTTCATCTAAGATAGTACAGAGAGGATAAAGTAAATCATTAATACGAGAAGATCGATATTTTTGTAATTCTGCTTGTGTTACATCTACCTGAAATAATAATAGTATTGGTAATATATATTTCTCATTTTTATTTAAATGATAATAAATTTTATACCATACCTCAACAAGATTCCATTTTCTATTCGGACAAATTTGTAATATTTCAGAGAGAGTTTGTCTCCCTGTTTTTCTATCTGGAACATCATATATTTTTGAGATATGTAAATTTGTATTTTTAATGTTATTTTTTTGAGTTGTATTAACAGTTTTCTCAAATGCAACATTTATCAGATCAATAGGTTCATTTTGTGATACATATTTATGAGCAATTAATGTCAAAATAGCTGAATCAAGTCCACCAGAAAATAATATACCTATTTTTGCATGATCGCAAATAATATTTTCTCCTTTCAATACAAGTAGGATACAATTCTTGCAAAAATTCGGTTTTTTTTTTATTCGTACTTCAACTGCTTTATGTAAAAGTTTAGATAAATATTCTACTCTTCCAAAGACAATTTCATTTTTCGATAAATGCTCTATCATTTTATTAAAGTCTTCTACATAAGGATTATTTACTAAATAATCTAAATCTTCAACAGTTGGATGTAAATGCATTATTATCTTGTTAGACAGATTTTGTTTTGCTATTGTCTCTTTGATATTAATATTTACATTTAAAGCATTTCTCAATTCTTCAATGGTATTTCCAAATATAAAATCTGGTTCTTTCCATGGATAACAAGTAAGATTTATGTTCATATCAGATAAATTTATTGCAAATATACCAATTGCAGGAACTTCCATTATATTTTTAAAACATTTAGCACCAACAGATGTTATAGTTAACACGTTTTTCTCATTATTTAACTGTAGAAGTAAACTGTGTCTTCCAATAATATCTCTTCCAAAATATAATAATTTGCTAGATTTTTGAAAATATATGAAACTATATGGTCCTTGGATATACTGAAGTATGTTTGTAATATTAGGAGATGTACTGAACGCATTTAAAATAGTAATACTATCACATGTATCATCTTTTGCCTACAATTTCATGTAACGTTTTAATTAATATTAGTACAACTTTATTGAGAAATAAAGAATTACTAAAACATTTACCAAAGATCCAGAAAAAACATCTCCGTTCCACAGAAGAATGTTACCATTTGAATCAATTAGCGGTTGCTCTACTAAATTCAAACCTTGCATCCACAATATACTTGCTGCGAAATGTCCGCACCATGTATCAGTTAACATTGTAAAGTGCTTAACTAATTTATCTGGACCTCTAGAAGTTATAAGATTTTTGCATCCATCCCACTAAAAAATAAAAATAATATAAAAAAATATTAATATAAAAATAAAAGTATTGATATTAAGAAAAAACAGGAGAAATTGTTGATATACTGGCATAGTAATATACAATGATACAGTAAAAGAAGTAAAAACTAATTGTCATTTAAAAAATAAAGATTTTTACCTCATCAGAATGTTTGACACTTTCTCCTGAATGTTGAGAAATACAACAAAATATACCACACATTGTATCAATATAAAAATGTAACCATTAATTAGAAAGTCGACATCGTAGTATTTTTTGTTTAAAATCTAAAATATGATATATTTTTGATGCATTATAAAAAATACATATATAAAATTTATTACATAAGAACATATTAATATAATTATAAGGTATATTTTTCAAAGTGAAAGTGTTATTCATATATATCTATGATAATGTATTTAATAAATTTTACAATACAATTATTCTTATTAATTACTTTTATATTCTATTATAATTGTTTAATTTAGTCTGTTTTACATTTTTATTCTATCTTATTATATATTATTTAATATGTAAATAAAAATAAAAATACGTAAAAGAAAATGTATTTTGGAAATACATATTTTCATTCCATCGTATTATAAATTCATATATCAAATCCCGAAGAAGTGACGTTTCTGTTATAATTCTAATATTAATGTTAAGTGCCAACAGCAATAGATTAAAGTTTCAACCGTGAATTTCTATTGATGAAATAAACGTTTTTCTCGACGAATTAAATTATAAAATTAACAAAATACTTTTATTTTTAACAGTTTTTTAAAATTCCGTTCTTTTTATAATCAGATTTTTTATGTAATAACTTGTTACTATCGTATTCTATCAATCGAGTACGCCTCGAACTTTTAAGAATTACCGCTTGATGTCACCCTACGATTTCCAGAAGTAGCTACCGGTTATATGTATATATATATATATCTAGTGCATTTGTAATGTGAGTTACGTCTTTTTGATACAGTACATTCACCATCTTTCACTGTAAGGTACGGAGAATTAAAAAAGCAGATGAAAAATGAAATTTCGTCGAATGAAAAATAGACAATAATTATGCGATATTTCTGCTGCCAATGTATACAAGTATATATTTCTATTCCTATAATTATATTTAATTTAATTTAATTATAATAATAATTCAAAAGTCCTTTTCATTTATTTTATTCTAAACAAAAATATATAAATTTAAATATATATGCATATAAAAAAAAATATTTAGGTTCCTTCGTGCGTTCTCGTGACAACCTCGACTATCAATACGGATCATAAATAATATTATTTATAGTAATATTACATTGAAAATAATACCGTACAATTATATTAATATTTTTTTATTGTTTGTTGTATTTAAATGGATCAATGGTAAGCAACGATTGATTTATTTTATTAGTTTATATGCTATTGTCAAATTGATTATTTAAGATTTAAAAAAATTTGTTTTTTTAATTAAGTAAATATATATACGTTAAAATATTCTGTACTTATATAGTAATATTGGTACTTAAATAAAATATTGGTACTTACATAGATTATAAACTTTCTATATTTTTTTAATTTATCGTTAACTTTTAATGTAATTATTTTCTTTTTGTTTTCAAAAGTGATTTTAATTTTTTTAAATTACTTTTTTTTAGGTCTTATATAAATCTATATATTCTTTACATGTGTATGTAAAGATGATACAGAGCATAATTAGTCTAAATCGATACAAAATAAATAAAAAAAATCTCCTAACCAAAAATAGAAAAGATAAAGACATAATATGTATATGATCTCTGAATACCTAATATAATATATTAACACAACAAAATTTACCTTAAGTTTCTGCAGTTTTTAAATTTCAATAGGCTCATTGTATAATTCTCAATTACATTTTCATTATTTTCTATTCTTTTCATTTAACGATAAACTAGAATAAAAAACACGATATTTTTATACAGACTTATAAGGATCAAAATTCTTAATCAATTGTTTATTATTCTGTTGTATTTATTTATATAATAAATATAACGAATCCTCTTCATTTTTCATTTACTTACAAATAATCATAGTGAGATGAGGAAAGTAATATCATTAGCTTGTAACGCCTTTAAACATATGAACATGACTATTATATGTCAATATTTTATTTTGTAAAATATGAATCTGTCACGTGCAAGGTCAGAGACTTGCTAAAATCTATTTACTTCGAAAGGCAAGAGGTTTAAAACGGCCTATTTTGGTCACATTGCTTCAACGTTTATCGTGGGCGGCTCTTAAATCAATAGAATGCAAATTTGTGAAAATTTTGATTATTTATGCCTACAAGTCTACGAGTATTGATGAGCGATTCAAAGATAGAATGAAGGAGTTCGTGTCACGAATCAAAGGATTCGAAGGAGAAATGAGAGGAAATGGATTTATTGAGACTCGTGTCGATAACGTGCCCCGAAGTCGAAAACGAGACAATTTGTGTAATATAATAACAAAATATATTCTCGATTTTACTTACGATAAATGAATTAAAGCAATCTAAATTTTACGCTGGTATGTCTTTACAAATTTTATTTCATTTCTAATATCCATTGTCATACTCCTATAATTCACTCTAAGTTGTTTGAGAGAGAAAAATAATTGCTAGAATTGCTCGTTTAAGACTGACTAGCCGGACTGATGTTAAGATTTATATCAACTCTCAATGACTGAAATGGGATTATTCAGTTGTCAGGATGTCGGATTTTATTTGATGTTCTGCTTCTACATACAATGCTGACGGCGGTGAAAACGTTCATCCAGAAAAATTCTCAGACATGCTTATCTGAGTTGATAGGGTTTCTTCTTCTGATATACAATTCACGTTTTTAGTTCGAATTTTCCATGTCCACTCTTTCCTTTGCCCCGGCCTATGAAAGAAAACAGACACGTGCTTATCCTATCCTTGGATTATTCCACAGACATCATCGTTGTAACACGTATCTTACTACACAAAATATCTGGTTACTGTCAGTATTAAATGATTTAATGTGTTCTACTAAAGGAAGGATTTAATTCTGCATATCTCAGTTTCGTCTTTCAGGAACGCTGGCGTCGAGTGGTTAAACGATTTAATAAAAAAAAGGTGTATTATGACTCTTCGAATAGTACGTTTTGAATTCTGAAGCCTTTAGTAATCTCAACATTTTTACCAAGACGTCAAAATTCTAAGACGAATAGAAAGAAAAACCTGGCTAAACGTAAAGTGAATCCGTATTATTCTTTATTTCTGTCTGCAGATAAGGCAAAGAATAGTGTGTAACGAGTAACGTTTGTCGTTTGTGCTTGCCAGCTTTATGTTCTGATCAGTCGAGTCACGGATTTTAACAATGAAAAAGGAAATAATCGAATAGGAAGATGATTTTATATGGTGGGATAATTTCGAGATGCGACAAGTTAAAATTCACTCTTAACTAAGATCCTCTTTTAAGTTACAGCTTCTACGCGATTCAATTAGGGATGAGGAAGTAGGAGGTTCGAAAGGTTTTTTCTTTTACAAAAACAGGATGTATTTTTCGTTATACAGTTCAGGTAAAAAATTGTTCACGAAAGATATGCAATAGAAAATTTCATTTACTAAGATGGAAACAATTTCCAAAAACACGAATCAATGGTACAATATGAAAGCAACGCGAAATCGACGATTATAACAATAAAAAAAACGAAAATGATAAAAGTTTGGATTCATGATAATCTAATCATAACCGATCCATCCTAGTTTCCATACAAGAGCATTTTTATATCCGCTGGAAGTCCAAAGGACCCAGAAGGAGAGATCTCTTTAATTAATAATTAAATCTCATTGGTCACGATTTTCCTTTCTTTCGTATTTCTGTCAGTTTCCTTTGTTCTTTATGGTCATGATGGAGTTTCTTTGCTGATTAATTTGTCGATATTTTTGTCTTGCGAAATAGTTTATTCTAGCTCGGGAGCTAAATAATTTATTGATCGAATTTCTATGTTCGGTGATTGAAGCCGAATTTTGTCTTGCGAAAATTCGATGATCTATACTAAAAGCTAAGCGGTTTATTGACTGCATTGATCGTTTGGTTTGTTTGTCTTCCGTTGATTTGGTAGTCAGGGAGTGGTCGACGTGCGTATACAACAAAAATAAAAATAGAAAATATCTGGAGATAGTGGTTTATAATCGTGTTTAAATGAGGCAAGCTTGTTGTTTGTCTTAGTATACTAATAACCATACCATAAATCATGAATTGCAGCAGGAGAACAATTCTGATTTTGCGGTTTCTCGTCTGTTAAGCTGTAATAGCAATAGGTTGCCCATATCACTTTCTTCATATTTTCCACTAAATCACAATGCCAATAAATCCCTAGACATCGATGCACAGTTAATTTGTCTGCCATGTTTCTGATTAGTTTCCCTTTACAGTAAGTTCTTTTTTGCATTTTTTGCATACGCGCAATGGACGGTCCATTCTTTTTTATACGTATCCAAAACATTCTTTTTTTACCTTTATTGCAGCATGAAGATTGTTTTTGATGAATATCCGTTTTTCGATGTCACTATCATTGATGTAATTGAGAAAAAATTTATTTTAATATATATGATGGAATACTCTTTTCCTGTATCCTCTTTCCATAATTGGCAACGAATTATGTGTTAAAATTCTTTTCTCAATTAAATAAACCAATTATTATCAAATTTGAAATTTATTTTAGCAGTGGTAATGGTTTAATTTATAATAAATAATTTATATTTATTTTATGTTTATTTACATGAAAATGATTAATATTCAATTTAATTATATCAGTGTAATAGTTTTTATTAATAAAATGAATATATAAGCATTGGCATTTTCGTTTAGTATATTTTTCCTTATTCAAGACTTGTGTAAGTATTAAACGATAAAAATAGTGAAAACCACGATTTGTAATTGGTACAATAATGATATTTCTCATAGAAACGTTTGAAAGAAAGATATTCGTCACATTATGCACATGGCACAAAAATTTACATTTCAGTTACGTATATATGTTACAAAACTAGGTTAATTTTTAAACAATGTATTATTATTATTTATTATTGAAGAGTTTTAATATCAATCTTTTTTTCTATTCGTTTTATTTACAAAATATCTTTTACGGGCCATTTAACCGTGATATCCTTGACTTCATATAATTACGCACAATGCTAACAGATACATCAATATTTAAATTATTTTTAAAATATTCAATTATTTTTATTGCATTTATTTTTGGATTTTGCTTTATCATTCTAATAACAACTCGTTAAGTATACTAATTAATTTTCTGCAGACGTCCATTTCTCCAATTATTTTGCAGTCTCTTTTTTAATCCGTATCTATCAATTATATTTTGTATGGTAGATCGAAATCTACTTATAATCTACGAAATTTCTAATAAATTTTTACTCTGGTTGTGTAAGTTAATAATAATTTTTCTTTCTTCTATTCCACACGTATTCCGCATGTTTCCGTCCCATTTTTACAGTAATAATTTATTTTTACAGTAATAATACAGTTTACAGTAATAATTTTTAATAATGCAAAATTTTGAACTCTGCTAATGTTAATAACGTTTTGAAGCAGATTGTCGAGATCAATTATAAATAGGAAATAATAACGTAATGTGTTCACGTTATAAACTCTCTTGTAAACACCTTGAAATAAGAACTGTATGAATACTTATTGCTTTCATATTTCTTGTTTTTTTCTTTCTAATTTTGTAAATTGTACAAACAACTAATTTTCTTTTTGATTATATCTACTCTAGAGATTTACGAAAATATAATATATATCATTGTTTATAAAAAATTAGTTTATAAATCACAATTTCACGAAGTATTAATTGATCAGTTTACGAATACTTTCTACACTCATTCTAAATGTTTCTTTGGATGTATTGTCAGTTGCATTTACAGCAGTCAAATGTACATGATGTCATTCTATCAAAAAAAATCAATGCTCATTACTTTAAAGTCATTTCGATTAATATCGCTAATATAATAAACATGTTATCCCCTACTTTTCAAATTGCGAATATAATATAGACACCAATAAAATCGATAGAAATTATGAAATTTGTGATCTAATAACTAATTTTTACAATATGTATTTCACATCATCAATTTCATACCATCAATTGAACATGATTATGTACTTGAATTTACTGATTCATAAAAATCACATAACGCTCAAATTGTAGATTACATCATATCTACAGAAGAAGAAGAAGATATTTTTGACTCTGAAAGGTGTATTGTTGATGACGTAGATAGAAAAGTCAATTTAAATTATGACAAGAAAGTTGTGGAATTCTGGAAAAGTGGAAAAAAAGTTCTTCGCTTATCGTTGTACAGAAAAATTGTCGGTAGGTTAAATCCGTGCAGCAGTTACATAAGTTTAAAGATAAAAAACCTAGTGGAATATCTACCTGAATTTAAATTAAGTAAATGATGGATTTGGAAATTCAAGAATGTGCATAGAATTGTATCACGCAAGATCCAAAACATAACATTTTAAAGTTTGGTTTAGCTTAATATATCTACCTAATACTGACTGTAAAAGCATGCTACTACTCAATTTGTGATCGGAATACTGTCAAAATCAGTTAAATTAGTTGATTTCAGAAAACAAAAAAGTAACATTTTCAATCATTCAAGAAAAATGACGGGCATTCAAACTTTATATGCGCGCAAAAAATTTGGTGCGAACGAAGATATCAAACTGCATTCATGCAATGAAATTAAATTGCAATTAGACTGTAATCATTAACTCATAGCTAACTTTCTTTGCTGAAATTCAAAAATCTTTTTCGATATACTTTGTTTAAAATGCATTTCAACAAGTTTCAAAATCCTACTTTAAGAATGAATGGGCTCTATTATAATGTAATGTAATATTGACGCGTTGGCATTTACGTGATGAGCGTGGTCTGATGAAACATCTTTGTTTCAAACATTTCTATGAGGAATACTGTTATTGTACCGATTACAAATCGTGATTTCCACTATTTTTCTTGTTAGCTATTTACCAAATACTTCAATATGTAAAAATATACAAAATAAGAATGAAAAATCTTATGTATTCATTTATTTATAGATTATTATAATATTTTTATTTAATTCTTTAGTTATTTTAATTTTTATTAATTATTTATTAATAAAAACTGTTACACTGTCATAATGAAATTTAATATTAATAATTTTCATATAAATGAATAAAATAAACGCGAATTATTCAAAAATTGCTTCTTGAAACCAGTTTATTAAAGAAAACAGCTAATATGGACGTCATATTTCAAAATAATTAGTTTACTTAAATGAAAAAAAAAAATTATATTCATAAGTCGTTGACTTATAAATATAAGCTATGAAAAGAAGACAATGTATACTAAAATAAATTTTGTTAAGAAATGATGGTGGAAACGAAGGGTTGCTCATAAATTATGAACTTTTCAAAAATTTTCTTTACACCATTTAGCAGATACAATAAAACAATATAATTTTTGTTTAAACTATTTTTATGTATCTTTCATTGTTATTGAGATATTTTACAAAAAATTATAATTTCAAATTTTTCTTAAAGTATAATTTTCTAAAATCGAATTCCTTTAAAACCGAATTATAGTACAAAAATATATGGTAGTTACATACTTCACTTATATCTCCTTTTTTGAATTTCCGGGTTATCTATTCTTTCTTATAACTAAGCAAATAAAACAGAATCAGAATTGTCACTCCTATGTTCACGAAATAACATTGTGAAATTGTAAAAAAACTATTATTATATATTATTTTATATTTACTGTATAACTAACAAAAATAGTATAGTTATTATATTTAATGTGTTTATATACTATAAATGATTCCACAAAGATATAAACATCCTCGGTAGTATAGTGGTTAGTATCCCCGCCTGTCACGCGGGAGACCGGGGTTCGATTCCCCGCCGGGGAGGAAATAATTTTTTTATTATTTCCATGCTTATTTTTTATTAGTTTCATATTTTGTACTCACTTTTACTTTTTCTTTTTTAAATAAATATTTATGTAAATTGAGCTAAATTCACAGCTAGATATATAAAAATAAGTGTATGTACATAGTTAAGCATGTATACGTACGCATAATGTGTGATGTGTAAATAAGTATGGGTGTGCATAAGTATGCATGTAATATGTGCATATATGTAAATATGCTGCAAATATATGTTTGAAATATATATGCGAATGGGCGCACGTACATATATATCCATTTATAAATATATAATCTAAAGTTAAACATATATAAAAATTAAAAATTATACCTAAAAACAAAAATCAACTAACACCATTAATACAATTTCCAGGATTGCTTTTCTGTGTTTTACTGTGATTAGATATAGCCAAAGATAATTAGTCTTAACCCTTTCGGACGAACGCGATGTTCGCCGTGACACTCCCGCTGTACGGGGTGTCGCGCCGAAAATGCGCACATAGCACATAGTCAGTCCTTTTTTGTATGGATTTTCTTAAGCGTTAAATAAGAACTGTACTTAATAACACAATGTTTTTTCCAACAAGTATTGTTTGTAGCTTTAATATTAAGATATATATATAAAATTCTACACAGAGTTATATACAAAATTACATACAGATTATATACGAGATTATATACGAGATTATATACAGAATTATATACACAACAATTACTGTTTACTTATTTTTAGTTAATATATGATTATACATATAACGCCTAATAATATAATTGGGTGTGATATATTTTAAAACATAGATCTACACATAAACTAACACTGCAATGTTTGTATTTATATCTTAATTCCGATCTTTTGTCATTTTTACTGCAAACTACACACCTTCGGCTCCGGTTCTTTCCGTTTGATGTTTACAATGATGGAAAATGTCTCTCTGTTAGTCTCTTCGGATAATCAGTTTTTCTTCTTTGATGATTGATATAATCATTATGATATTTACCAATTATTTGTTTTATCAAGTGCAAATGAAACTTCGCCATGGATATGGTTTCGTTCTTTTTATGTTTATAAAAGCAGTACGCGTTTCATACACAAATATCAATTAGATGAAAAAAAAATTTCCGAAAAACCATGGACTGTTACATAGATGCCAGATGTATCTGGCGCTCGTCCACATAGGTCATCAGATGAATGCCGGATATATCCGGCGCTCGGCTACACAGGTCATCAGATGGTTGCCGGATACATCCGAAAAGGGTTAATATCTACATATATGTGAATCGTAAGTACTATACAATTCCTATTCCTAAGTCTATAAGCGCTCACTTCAGAACCATTAGCCTAAGTTATTATTTTTTGTTTTGTTAACGATCTTATTTTATTATGTTTGTAAATTATTATAAAATACTTTTTGACCTTTTTGACAGTAAATAAATGTATTAAAAAAAATTAATAAAAAAGAAGCAAGTAGTTAGTACCTCTAGGGGGACTTAAAAATTATTTTTATCCTCTTTTTCTCATTTAAAAAAAATTTTTATTTTTTTACATTTTTATATTTCTATTTCCTTTCACTAATAACTTAAGAGTGTTTACCACCCTTGATTTTTTAATGGTTTACGTCATCAATAGACGTAATTCTTGATTGATTTTAACTAACAAGGTTTCATTTTAAAAACGAAGGTTTAATCTACGACGCCCTTCCAGAAAATTTTTCAAAAAGCTTTATTTTATTCGAAAAAAAAATCGTGCTAAAAAATGGTATTTTTCAAGAATAGCTTATGCACAAATAAAAAGCTTTTGCAAAAGACCACCGAAAGGGCGTTGTAGATTAAACCTCCGTCTTTAAAATGAAACGTTGTTCATCAAAATTGATTAAGAATTACATCTGTTCTCCCTGATAGTGTAAATGCTATTTTCGATATTTTTCGCGAAGAACATTTTTAGTATTGTGGCGAAATTTGCAGCAAACAAGATGTAGCTCGTACCCCACTACTAATTTTCATATATATTTAAATAGTGTATGTTTTATATCCGTGAAGTAGCGATTATTTGCTTGGTTCGTGCGTAAATAGCTGATGCTAAAATTTTTGGAACATTTTCATATATAAAGAAATGGGTTTCATGATGCTCGCACGGAGAAACTCACTCAATCATTTTAATGAACTTTGGTCATATGATTCTATCGCAAAAATAAAGAAATACGTATCCAATTGTTTATATCAAGGAATATGAGTTTAAAATATTGTTAAATTTTGGAAAAATTTGTAGTTTCTTTTAGACTTTATAAACTAAAAAGGAAGATTCTGTAAGTAATACGTAGTAGATTGACAAGCGTCCAGATTCGTAGTTCAGGAATTCTAGGTGTTTCAAAGCTAACAAAATTCCGGTGATTTTTTTTTTATCGTATCGATATAAAAAAAAGTAATGAACTAATTTACTCTTTTCTCCTTATTTGATAATTTAGTAAGGGGTTACTATCCAATCTTTTATATTTATTTCCTCCAGTGATGGCTGACGTGAATTTTACGGTAATCTGAGCTAAATGGGACATAACAGCAATTTTGTTTAATGTCAAATGCATATAAAGTATATACATTTATCAATTATTTTTTCAAAAATAACAATTAGTGAATATATATATTCTATATTATTTTTAATAAATATCAAAACATGAGTTCGTTTTTATATTTTTTACGAGATTTTTCTCCCAGCGCTATTTTGATATTGTTCCATCTGTAGTAGTTCATTTCATATTATTACTATTACTATTATTATTACTATGATAATAATATGTAATCTAATAATATAGTAAAAAAAATAGTAAAAAAAAGAAGAAATAGAGAATATACTTATATTGTATAAATCGTGACACATATGATGACGGTAATTTATGATAACCAAAAAATTCAAAATATATCATTTTAGGCGGTAGTTAGACGCGCAAATTTTCAACAAATCGTGTCCTTGATAATTTTGACGCATGGCCGCCCATCTAATACAAACGCATCTGAACAAAAATTTCTTTTGTTTTCGTCCCTTATGTTTCTCTTTATCTTTATTTTATGATCGTAATGCATTTGTTTCTACAATTACATGATCAGTGGAAGCTAATTGGCTTTACTATCACAATATAAAATGTATTAAATAATATCCAAATATATATAAATAATATTTAAGTACCTTTTTATTATTATTGTTATATTATATTATATGACATTATATTATATTATTATTATTATTATTATTATTATTATCAGTAACAGTAATAGTAACAAATTATTATTAATAGTAATAATAGTCGAAGTAGTATAGAATGGACTAATCCTACAGGAGCAACCACGTAAGAAAGTGCTAGTAGTTCCATTTCATAGGTAATGTGGAAATGAACTCATGTTTTAATTTATATTAAAACAATATAATATATAAGTATTCACTAATTATTTTTAAGAAAATATTGGACAAATTCTTATTTTTGTCACAGATTTTTATACTAATTCTTATATGTATCAACTATATTTATTATTTTCTATGCATTTATTGTAAATCAAATGTGTACCGACATCGTATCTAGCATTAATCTTTACAAGATGCACGCTACCATCAACGAAAGATATACATATGAGAGACCGAAAAGTATGCGTTCAGTCTATTATCATTACTTACTCTACTCAACGAAACCAAATGTTATATACATAAGAGAGGGAAATAACAAAACAAACTTCTACACCAATACGATGGAGGCATAAAGGGACGGCGTTTTCCGCTTGTATCGTAATTCATATTTTGTCCATACCTGTCGTTGAAGTCACATACGCTTTGAACAAAAGGTAGTGAACACCATTAACCAAATAACAAATCATTTATGAAAAATTCATTATACCTAGTGCTAAGAAATGTACCTATCTCAATTCAAAAAAAATCAAAAAAGAATGTTTGGATGTTAAAACTAAGATGATTGAAATTGGGCAAGGAAATTATTAGACAGGGTTACAGAAGAAAAAACCAAAATGTGTTGTAGATTGATGCTGTAAATAAAGTCAATATAATTTTAAGCACAATCAATTTTAAGTAAGGAAAACTATAAAGTTTTTTAGTAGAGAAGCTTCTTTTTTCACTTAGATTTATCCTTAGATTTATCAACATATAATGAAAACTCCCTTTTTTTTATACAAAAAATGAACTTTAATCAATTATGTATTTTTCATTTTGTCCAATGACCTTTTGCCATCTTTCTGGCAACTTCATGATTTTGCGTTCATAGATCTTCTTTTTAACTAAACTGAACCAAGTGTGATTTCAAATCATCATTATTATTGAAAATTTCACCATTCAAAAAATTTTAAAATAAATGATAATCTGAGTTATATGGGGGATGCGACATCACTTCCACGAGTTAAAGATATTTGAGGCCTTGTATTATCTTGGTGGAATAAGATTCTTTTGTGATTTGCCAATTCTGGCCGTTTTTCTTTGATTGTTTCCTCTAGTTTCATTAGTTGTTGACAAGGAACATATGAATTAATAAGTTTGGTTCTTAAAAGCAGCTCAAAATACATAACATCTTTGTAATCCTACCAATTTGACAATATGATCTTTTTTTGATGCAATTAACCTTTCAATATGGTTGGTTCATCACGCTTAGACCATGACCATTTCCAATTGTTTCCGTTGTGACGATCCATTTTTATATAATCAATCGATATATCGATAAAGTACACAATATGCAATAAAGTATTTCGTTCGCAATGTCTTCAATTTTATTAAATATTCAAAACGTGTATCGCCGATCACCATAATAAAATCTTTTTTCAGTGGTACGTAGAAAATTCTAGAGTAGATTCGATATATTTCGTTGAATGTATAGGATGGTATTTCGGTTAATAAAATTATTAGTTGGGTTAACAAAATTATTAATTTATCAAATAATTTGACCGAAGAATCATATTTTGATTTATTTAAGAACTAGATTTATTGTTCATAGATTTCATTCGAAATTACATTTCATTCAAAATAAAAAGTGTTTTTTCAACACAATATAGAGCTTGTCCACAAAACGTGCAACTCCAACACGGTAATTTTTAAACTAGCATTTTTCCAATCATTTACACTCTTTTATTTTTTCTTCTATAGAAATATTTACAATTCATAATATGCGCCATCTAACTAACTTCATTAGGAGAATTTGAATAACACATAGTCGAAAAAGACCGTCAGATTACACCGAATATACTGCAAAATATTTAATTTTGATTTATTTGAGCAAAGATTTTATTATCGCATGGAAGTCAGAATATTTAATAAAAAATAATTTGTCTTCCAGCTGAAACTTTAAAATGCATTTTCTCATAAACAATTGATTCAAAATGTAAAAAAATAGTACCATTATAAAAAGAATTAAAAAATCTTTCTAATGATACGTCACTTGACTCATGTTACCATTTAAAATTTTTAGAGGATTGTTATCCCCCCTCCCCCAAAAGTTAGTCCAGAATAAGTAAATTTATAACGATTTTCCTCCTCTCTTATAGACAAAATCAGCGTTTTTCGAAAAAATCCCTAGATTTTATAATAATTCTGGTGAAAATTTTTATATAAAGATATACAGTATATATAATGATATACAGATATAAAGATATACAGTAGAAATTTTTAATAAAGATATAAAATAGATATGTTTAATTTATCTAACCTAAGAAAAAATAGCCGTAGACCATTTTGATTAATATAAGTGCCATTAACTTTAATTAACAATTAATTTAATCAGCAGACTAGACAATAAGAAAACTTTTAATATCGTTTTTAACTTATATTTTCGTGATATCAATAATCAATTTAAAATTGTGTACATAGTATGCATTAATTCGCAAGTTATCAAAAAAAGTAACTAGCCAATTCGACTATTACGCTAAAAATCTTCGGAAGTATAAATTGACGTGAAATTATCTTATTCCACGATAAAGTCAGATCTCATATTGAGATTTGGCTGTTATTATCAGGGTTAGAGTGAAAAATTCTCCCATCTTACGTACCAAATATTGTTCCATTTGACTTTCATTTATTCAAATCGGTGCAACGTGGCTTATCTAATACACAATTTGCTAATGCCAAGAAAAATGTCCAAAGATGAGTCAATAATTTTATTGATTCGAAAGCGATGTATCATTTTTTAATAATTATCTGACAGACAATTACAATTGTGTGGAAAGTGATGACAAATATTTTGATTAAAATGATTGTGTCTGTATATTTTTTGTTACTTTTAATTAAATAAATATATTTAAAAATCCGACGAACTTTTGCAAACATTTAATATCAAATTCGAGATTTCTTTTGCAATTTTAAATATGCAGAAACACATAAAAATATGATGTTCCTATCGATATTTTAACAATCGGCAGGAAAATATATTATTTTAAATTCATTATATTAAAATCGCAAATTGTTACTAAATTCATTTTTTTTTTGGTTATATATAGGTATATTTATTTACGTAATGAAATAAATATTACATCGATCAAATTTAGTTTTAATTTATTGATTGTATTAATTGAATTTTGTGCATACTAATTATAGCTTTATTTTATAGAAAATGCACTGTATGTTTTTTCAAGAAATTGATATAATAAGATAATAAAGTAACAGAGGATATGTTTTTTAAATAAAACAAAATTCTAAAATTTTTATCATTTTTTACGTAGTTATGTCCAAAAATTAATAAATAAAAGTATGAGGTTTATTATTATCAATTTTATAAAGTGATCAATTTGTGTGTTGTGTATATTTCCAAATGATATGTCAACTCCATTTGTGTCTGAAAGAAAAATTTTACTTATATTAACTATTTACTTTTATAATATTAAATGAAAATGTGATTTACATGCTACATTTAAAAAATATATTCTAGAATTTTAAAGAACTGTACTTATCCAATTAATATGAAGGTAAGGAACGTAGGATTTTAAACTTTTTATTTTTCTCTCTCTACGTTCCCTCACCGTAATCATAATATTGCAGTGCTTCTGTAGGTTCTTCCTCATCACACTCTTCAGTAACAGTAACAGATCTGACTCTGATATTTTCTTTTCTCAAATGTTGTTTCTGCTTCTTACTCACGTAAGGGAATATGACACGATTGAAACTTGCCAGATGAGCCTTTGGTCCAATGCTTTGATGTCCAAACTAGAAAAACCAGGAAAGAAACAAGTAAATACTAACCATAATCATGGTATTCGACGGTTGACTCCGTGTCGGTAACCTCGTCGTCCTCTTCCTCCTCTTCAGCATTATTGTTCTCATCTTCCGGTGCAGGTTCGTCGCTAATCTCATAGTCTTCATCTTCTTCATCATCATCATCATCATCATCATCATCATCATCATCATCATCATCATTTTTGTTTTCATTCATGATTGAATCTTTATGTCTCGCATATCCCTGATAAGCAAATTTGCCTCCTTGTGCACTATAATCCATATTTCCATATCCATATCCATGATCTATGTTTTGCAGAAGGTGGCGACGCAACGATTTCATAGATTTTATATATTTTGATGTTACTAATAGGATCTCTTCTTTAGAAAATAATTTTGTCAAATTTTATTAATTCCAGATATTTTATTTTTTACAAATGGTACACTAGTATTGTTATTAAGTACCTTTAAAATCATTATTATAATAAACTTCATTGCTTTTCTGGTTATGGTCACTCAATTCTTCTTCGAAAATGTATGTACATATATTTTTTTGAATGTAATCATCAATGGGAAGATATTCTGTAAAACGTACTATTGTCTTGACATTATTGTTAGATGCAAGTTTACAGATATATTTCATGAAACTTATTGGACAGCTAGAAGAGATAGAATCGTTAAGTTTTCGAGATTGTCGAATTTATAAAAAATATTTTTATAAAAGACAAACTCACTAAAATAATCCTGGATCAATGTAATTTATAATATTTTTTTCTCTATAAAAAAAGAAATAAAATAAAAAAAAAGAAAAACAGACAAACTTAAAGGATAAATATTTGTATGTCAACTAAATTCTATTTACGTTATTCGATTGTAACACAAAGATATTATCAATACTAGTTCTTTTCCACAGTTGTTATAATTTGGAGGTAACCGAAAAAATGAATTTGAAGTAACAACGGGCATCATAAATGTCCAAAGTCCTATATCTTTGCAAAACTGGAATTAAAGCTTTATTTTTATTTTTTTCTCTCGCTTGAAATTTTATGTCTTTTGTTTGACATCCATAAAACAGTATACCAGTTGTTTTTGATGGCAATTAACATCACATCTTGTAGTACGAATACCATTTATCATTACGATAAAACATCGGACAATTTTGTGGACATTGCCAGGAATACAAAAAGATTTTAGTAATAAATCGTTGAAATATAAAGGAAATTCTAAAATAATACATTGATTTTAATAAATGAAACACAATCCTTCAAGAAGTAGTAAATACTTTTAATAACTATTAATACCCTCTGGTTTTTGCAATTGCTGGTCATCTGCAATTATCATGCAACAATTAAAAACAGGAGTTTTTATATTTAGTAATGCTATGTTGCACCATTTTTGATGGCCTTTCAAATTTGTCTTAATTGTATATGTTGTACCCTCTGTGAATATATAGTTAGATTTTCTGAATTTTCTTAATTCCAATGAACATAAATTCTCAAAATTTAAAATCGAACAATTGCATAATTCGAAAAATAATTTTATCACGTAATAACTATCAATGATCTTTATTATAAATGGTGAATCATTTAACTCTACAAAAACCTAAATAATGAAACAAATATAGAATTAAACTAAACTTCTTTAGTATTTTAAATATTCCAGATAATTTAAATTAATTTCTTACAGTATAAAAACTTTCTCTGTTCTCTAAAAAAGCATAATACTCTACTTGTAAAGGTCGAATCCAAAAGGTTATATCATAATTCGATAACTGATATGTTTCTTGTGATACAGTAGGGAATTGATCCCCATCGTTCCCGAGTATATCATTACTCCGACGAATTTTACCACGGGATAGAATAAGGAAAGTTAGTAAGAATGTAAAGATAAACATAGCCTTTGTATTGACATCAAAGAGCTTAACAGATCACTGTCATGCTTTTATCAAAACATCTGCAGCCGTTAATTCTTCACATAATTTGATTAATGTTAATCGCAGTAATGATAATCGATTATACATATGTAATGATAGAATAAATCATATATATATATATGATATATATATATATATATATCATATATATATATATATACAATATATATATATATATGATTTATTGTCCCATATTTATAAATATATAACTAATACTATTTAAAAAAATATTATTTTGAAAATATGATTTTTATAATCGATGTGTTATGTTCTATAAAAAAATTAGTGTTTTATAAAATTCAAGAAAAATCATAATTAGAACGATCACGTCATTATATCTTCAAATTAATTTTAAAAATCGATGGAAAATATCATAATGAGAATTATAATACGGAAAAAGTCATAGTTAATAATAAAAAAAAATTAATTAAATAACTATCTAAAAATGATCGAACGTTAATAAAATTACTATCGTTGATTTGTGTTTTCTGTGCAGATCGTAACGCGCTCTATCGACAAGGTCGTGAACCAAAGGAAATCCGTTTCGACCAGTTCCAGATCAGTTGCAAATTAGTCGTTCTTCGACTTCTCGTGAAACTGGAGTGTTCCGTAGATCTCGATAGAAATTTTTGAACGTTTTTGAGGTTAGAGAAAAGAGAGTGTTATTTCGCGATCTTTATGAGTGATAACGAAGTCAAAATGAAGAGTGAGATCGACGTGCGAATGTACATAAATACAAAGAACGTATCGTCAAGGTGTGAGGTCAGAACTAAGTGTAAGAACAATGACGATGAATCGTGATCTTAGTGGTTGGCCTTGTCCACTCCAACAATCGTCGTCGTCGTCGTCATCGTCATCGTCGTCAGCCTTTCGTCGCTGTCGCCGCCGTTTTCGTTTTAACAGCGGTGCAACGGTCGACGAAGAAGAGTTGGCAGAGGAAGAGAAGGGGAGAGGGGGGAAGAGGAGCGACAGCAACATTAGTATTAGTAATAGTAATAGTAATAGCAGTAGTAGCAGCAGCAGCAGCAACAGCAGCAGCAACAACAACAATAACAACAGCAACAGCAGCAGTAGGAGACGAGAAAAATACGATAGTGGTAGAAGAAAAAGAGAAAACGAAGGACGGTGACGCGGGTGTCGACGATCTCGTGGAATGGCAGCGGCCCTGAAAAAAAACCATTCGCGGAGAAGATTGGCCGCCTTGACATTCCTCTCGAACATATCTCTCGATGGAAGTCATCGTGATACGAAACTGGCTCTCCTTTCGCGCAAGCCCACTTTTGGTGGGGCTGCTGGAATCGCAGGAGAAAGAAGGGGTGGTGGGGAACACGCGCGAACTTTGAGCGACGGCGGCGAAGCCCGCCGACGAAGCTCGACACCGAGATTTGAATTCGAGGATTCGTTCGAGGAAACTAGCTCGCCTTTATTATTGTCATCGAGACAGCGTATTGCTCTTGACAGTTCGACGACTATCGATCAAGATGAAAAACAAAGTCAACGACGAGAATGTCCTTCTGGTGCTGATTCCTCATCCTCGCCTCGCGATTCGTATAAACAAATTCATCGTGCGAACAGTGCGAGACACAGGGATTCGATTGGTTCGGACGAATCTCTCATTCCCGCTAAGGCGGCTGTGGCTGCATTTCTCGAACAAGAGAGAAACTATCCGCATTTACCCTCTTCCGGATTGCACACCGGTTCCTTTAGAGAACGGTAAAATCCTTCTTTTTTCCTCATTCTTCTCTCTCCTCCTCCCCTCTCCTCCTTTTTCATCGTATGTCACCCTTTAAACTTTTTTCACCGACTCGTTATATAAGATACATCTATCTTCATCAATTATCTAATCCAGACTATGGTAATCTTCAGTCGATAGCTGATGGTTTTGACGATAGTCAACAATAATCATCATTTTTCCTTGTATCTCTCATAAAACTCGCCGATCAATTTTAACAAATAAAAACAAAGTTATATCAGATATGTATTTTGAGAATAGTTGATCGAAATATAGCTAATTGTACATCGTTCTTTTTTCTTTTTTTTTATTTTCAATAAAAAAGTCGAAGTTATAGATTTCAATGTATTTTTTCGATCATATTAATTTATAAATGCGATTGTTTATTGTAAATATAAGTTTGTTGTATACTCGATCGAAGAACTTAACGGCATTTATAATGCACTCGAAGTCTTACATAATTTACAAATTCTATTACACGCGTATCGTATTATACAACGCGATGATACATTTAAGAAGAAAAAGAAAAGAAAAGGAAAAAGAACTATTAGGTCATTACCTATATTTAAATCTTATTATTATTGCCGAATAATTCTATTTATCGATAAACAATTTCAAAATAATTCGTTTTTATTAACAATCGAGAATTTGTAATAAAAACTTGTATTGTGAAGTCATTGAAAAATCACTGTTCCTTTGCTTGACCGGAAATAATATTATAGAAGTTAACACATTGTTGAGACCGGATGATATATACAAAAAAGTAATGCGTTTAATTACAGTTATGTTCATACAATTAAATTAAAATCTTTATTATTAAAATATTAAAAGTTAAGGAAAATTGATAATATATCAAAACTAAGCAAATATCTAATATATATATATATATATATATGTATATATATATATATATATATATCAGATATTTATATATATATAAAGAAAATTATGTCATAATAATAATAATTTAAAGAATTTGATACTTTGATAATTATGTAAGTTTCATGCATGCGCAAAAAATACGAGTATATTCGTGAGAACGGCCAACATTGTGTTAACAATAATATCTGTTAAAATTACGTGATTGATGCTGCAGCACTGGAACAACTGGCAGCGACTATTCCATGCTTGAAAGACGCGTTGGCTCATTGCAATACAAGAAACGGATAAGTCATCAGACATCGACGTTATCTGAAGATATAAAGCATCGATGCAATAGCAGTAACGAAAGCATCGGTTCGCTTCGTTCGAAGTCGCAATCAACGTCGTCTAAGGCAAAAGGAAAATCATCGTGCAATAATAGCGTGCAACAAAACGTTAATACCAATAATATACCGGAGATCACAAAAGCAATACGATTGGTACAACGACCGGCTAACAGACAAAAATTTGGAGACGACAGGCTGGTCTTGGTTTCCGATAAATATGTTCCGTTTTTGATATTCTCGACTCTTCCCTACAACAAGGGTCGTTCAAGCTGGTAAATAAACAAAAAAAATATATATATAAAAATAAAAATATATAATGGGAGATCGATAGAACGTATTACCTTTGAAGGGGAAATAACATCTTTAACCTTTGCACTGTTTTATCATAATACTTCGTATTGCATATTATTCGTAGGTCCGAATTGAGGAGAGATACAGGAAGAAGGAAAAACGTTTCATCGCAAAGACCTCTGTCCGCTATCAATGACACTATCGATCCTTTCGGTCTTCTCGGTATAGAAAGAGCTAAAGACGGACAGGTACTTTAACGATCAATTCTAGGTTTTTTTTTTTATTTATTATTTATTTATATAAAAGAGATTTGTTTTTCGTAGTAATTATCCACCACCTACCTCCACACATGCCCTCTTTTTTTTTTTTTTTTTAGGAAATTTCTTATGAACGATTGTTGGTGCCATCGAGACAATTTCAAAAAGAGAGAAAATTATGCTCGACCGAGAGTGAAACAATAGAATTATCTCACGTTATATCAAACAAGCATCACCCGGTACAAAGGTATTTCTTAAAGATAAAGCAGTTTTATTTTTAGAAGAATGTCTCAAGTATGTGTCCAAAGCATCTACCTCCGTTTGTATTAGCACGCACATTACGTTGCCATATTTAGAATGAATTATTATCGTTCACTAATTTCATTCGTATATCAATTATTTTATTCTATTAATATCGTGCGTTAAATAATGTTCCCCTTATCTATCCTTTTCTCACTATTATTTCTAATATCTTTATTCATAAATTTCGTGTCGGTATGTTAAATTAATAATAATATGATACATTTCACACATAATCACATCCTATAACGTCGCTTCTAAATCATCTTTTTGCAGGACAAAAACTATAACATGGAACTTGGATCACACGAAATGGTAAAAGTTATTTAAAAAAAAAAAAAAAAAATAATAAAATAAAATAATAAAATAAAAGAAAAAAAATATATATATATATAAAATAAAAATACAATTATGGAAAAAGCAAGCTAGGATTGTTAGTAAAATTTAGTTTATTTTGCACGACGTGTGCTTGGTGTAGGCCAGTCGTAATGTTAATACAGTACTATACCTTTAACACATTCCGTGCCAATCTGATTTTTGGACACTTTCCTTTCAGGCCGTTTAGGCTGTACGCTCCACGCTTTATGATTAAATAGTTTTGCTTCTAATGTATGCCTTACAATCTATATAGTAATACAAAGATCATAATTATCAAGTAAAGGGTATAGAGTTTAAGATGCATAAGACAACAAAGCAATAAATTTAATTTTCAAGAAATTATTTTAATAATTATGTGGTTTTATTCTTTTTACAATAAGAATTGCAAATGGCTTGAACGGAAAGTTCAATGTGTGGCACATACACCCCACACAGCACGGAACGTGTTAACTATAAATATATATGTATAAAATACCTTATTATGGATCTTATTTTATGTTTGTTTTTAAGTTTATATTATTCGTTCGTCGACAGAAAATAGACAGGCGGGAAGAGGGAATAATAAATTTCATAGTATTTAAAAACTATCGATAATTGCAAAATAAAAAAATCAAAGATCACTTGTGTCGAACTTTGGAGTTTTGATTAGCCGATTATAGAATATTTTTATCTAACAAAACGAAATAATTGCTTATAATTAAAAAAACATTTATGAGTATTTGGATCAACATACATTGAATATAAGGACTTTCATTTTATATCTAGCTTAGATAATAATAAAACGATCGAATATTTATTACCGGCTACAGGATAATTTAATGATGATGACATTTGATTATTTTAAAATGAAAAAATAAGTCTTAACTCATTTACATATCTTATCGCATTAATATTTTCTTTCATTTGCACGTTATTTGCACAGCAGATTAGTGGATCCAAAAGCCATCGACGATTACGCTTTACCATACTTCTTTATTTTTATTTTTATTTTTATTTATTTATTTATTTTTTTTTTTTTCTTTTTTGTAAATATATATATTCTCCATGTGTGTGTGTGTGTGTGTGTGTGTGTGTGTGTGTGCGCGCGCGCGCGCGCGCGTGTGTGTGTATTACACACGTGCTATTTAGAGTAGTTCACTGTTATTGTTATTTTTTCTATCTGCATTATATATTTTACTATGCATGTTAGTAGATATTTGTAATTTTATAAGAGTACATAAATCTCATAATTATTAATATTTTTGTATTATTATTTATTACAGGTGTCTTTCATACGACACGGCAACACATCGTTTACAACACAATGCTCCGGAATCTCCTCCATTGTCTTTTGGTGCCGATCCTATCAATAAATGTATATAATAATATATGATCTATTTGATATTAAAAATGATTGATTTCTAATTAAAATTTCTAATTGTTTTGTAAATAATTTATTTAGTTTATGATTGGGACGAACAATCCGTGCAGTATAATCCAAATTTGTTAGATGATCCAGAGCTTATTGCAGGAAAACATAGAACTCTACTCACTTTTACATCATACATGGTATTTATATTTATTATTTGTTTATCTATGTATAGTGTAAATGAATGTTTTTTAACATTATAGTATTATGTTATTTCTTTTATAGGCATCGGTGATTGATTATGTCAAACCTTCCGATTTGAAAAAGGAATTAAATGACAAATTTAAAGAGAAGTTTCCGCATATAGAACTAACGCTCAGTAAATTACGTAGGTATGTATTAAATATTTTTAACTTTTTATTGTACCTTATGTAAAATATCCTTGAAACGGTACAAATATCTTCAAATAAATTTTAACTTATAGTTTAAAGCGAGAGATGCGTAAGATAGCGAAGACGGAATATGGGATAGATATGTTGACCGTAGCGATGGCTTATGTATACTTTGAAAAATTAATTCTTCGTAATATTGTGACTAAACAAACACGAAAATTATGCGCGGGTGCTTGTTTGCTTCTTGCAGCAAAATTAAATGACGTTAAGGGTGATGTTTTGAAATCATTGATCGAGGTATTCATTTTTATTGTTACGTTTATTTAATCGTTTATATATTAACAATTTATATAAAAACATTTTACAGAGGATAGAAAGTGTATTCCGCTTGAATCGTAAGGATCTGATTACATCCGAATTTGCTGTACTCGTCGCATTAGAATTTGGCTTACATCTTCCAAATTGGGAAATATTTCCTCATTATCAACGTTTGATATACGAATCTTGACCTTCCTTTTCATCCTTCTTCATGCACAGACGTCAAACATTATCTTCTTAATCGTGCAAGAAGTTGAAGAGAGATATGTACATTACAAAAGTTTAACCGTTATCATTAACGCTAGGTACAAAGAAAGAAGAAAGAGATTTAAGTTAAATCTTTAAAAAAGAACATTAGTATGCATAAACAGCGATAACACGCTATCTGTAACAATTATACATCAATGTGATATTGGAATCGTAATAGATAAAAGTAGGAATAAGTCACGAAATCTTCATTCTTACGAATGCATGAATCTAAAGAGCTCATGAATTTAAAACAACGTAATGAAAGAAAGGCATTTTTACAGGAGAAAAATAAAAATATAAGCTCAACTCAATATTTTAGTTTTTATTTTATAGTCATATCATTGCAACGAATTTATTTTGCTACGCGAATTATAAATATTCACGAATGAATAATAAAAGAGATAAATGAAACTCTTTAGGTTGTATTCTGATGAAGGTCAACAAATTCCGGAGATTTAATGTTATATAATGAAATAATTTTAGAATATCATTCTTTTTTGAAATTTAAATTGATAAATACACTGATCTTAAGATAATACAAAAACTAACACGACATAGATCTCGTAATTGATGCAGTCGTGATCAAATTTTATTATTTACATTCAGTTAATTTGAACTTAAAATTTAATTATTACATAATTATCTCCCACTGTAATTTTATTTTTAATTGTTTTAGTGACAGGGTTATACAGATGGGATTATCGCGAATATTTCACAATTATTGGTGTAGTTCTTAAAATGAAATGTTTAGTTTTTATTTTGAGATTGATAGTCAATAAATTATAATAACAATACATTTTTAACAATACGAGCTTGAATAGTAAATTTTACGTTGTATGTAATTTTAAAGTTTTTTCGAAAATGTAATTGTAGATTTAATGATTAAAAAATTCTGCCTTTTATATTTTAAAAATAAAAACTCATTTGAAACATGATTATTTTAAATTATTTAGCAATAAAATGAAATAGTATTCAATATTTGTTTTGGTTGTATTTAAATATTTTTTATTTTATCAGGATTCTGTGCATTAGCTTGACTACCAAATTAAATATTTTTTTGACTACTTTATGTGCTTATGCACATAAAATTTCAATCATTAAGTCCAGTATTGTATAAATTTAGAATGTGCATTCTATTACTAAGGTTAATTCTAGATCATGCTTATCAAATTCAATTTAATGTGAAGAATAAGTATAGCATTTTATAAAAAAAAAAGAACATCTTTTTAATAATGCCTTATATCTATCTATTAATACCTTCACTCATGAAAATGGCAAAAATATATATGTACACCAGTTTAGTCATAGATTTCTTCAATTCTGGTTTTAATCATTTTGTCATATCCCTGATAGTTTCAATGATATTTCAGTGGACCATCTTAATTGAGCCACTATGTATATTATTGTAATGAATATTATACCAATAATTAATTATTATTAATATTTTATGTAAATATAACGTTTTTACGTGTTTAATGTTTATGTAATCCTTTCGTCTTTTGTTGCCTTGTATTTGTTAAAAAAGTGAAACTGTGTATATTCCTGAAGTAGTACTAAAAAGTAAAATAATGTAAAATGCTCTATGTAGATATAATTACGATATAATTCCAATTAAAGAATTTTTCCAAAGTGATTATTGATATTTTTTTAAGATATAAATTAGAAAATAAAGTACTTATTTTTAGAATAAGATTGTATATTTATACTTACATTTCATGCTTTTTAAATATTTATATCGATTTATATAGACGTAATTTAAAATAACTTGATGTGTGTTGATCATTTTAAGTTATGTTAATTTAGATTATGAAAAATTATTTTTTCCAAAATAATTTATATCTTTTTAACATGTTTTTTAAAGTAAAATACAGACTGGTTTAATAATTATTACTGCTTTAAATATTTTTAAATCAATGAAAATTAGAGAAAAAATTTTTTAACAAAACTTGAATTATATAAAAGGGACCATAATATGATGATAATGATTTTTTGTCAAGTTAAAATTTCGTTAATGAATTTTTCTTTAATTCTCGTGCTTTGAAATATTTAAGATAGGAATAATTAGTAAAATAGCTTGTATAATAATCTAAAGTTATGTAAATAAATTAATATGCATATAAACTATATTCATTTAATTCTACGTATACCAAATCAGGATACAACTTTCGTAAAATACTGTACTTTTAAACAAACTTACTACAAAGAAAATTTATATATCAAAAAAGGAAAAAAAGGACATTTACGAAATAAAACACAAAGGTGTAATAATATAAAATATACACTGTTAAAGAGACATGTGTATATGTGTATATACATATAAATCTTATTGGCTTAAAGATTAGACAATATGATAAACTATTTTGTAGATTTCTTCTAATATTATATTTTAATTGTTAAGAAACCTGTTATAATTTTGTAGCTATAACACGTTTGTATACTGGGAAGGATAATAAGATTAAAGATTGAGTGCTCGTAGAATTTATAATTTTCTGCAACTTTTAACAAATGAGACAGTTTAAAGATTTTTCAATTTTTATGGTTGATATCTTTTCCACTGTAGCATGATACGATCTCTATATATAAACCTATACATAAAGAACCCGATATATATCAGAACCTATATATCAGAACTGTATATTAGGATAGAAAACTTGATGTATATTACATAATATTATATTAGTAATTATTATAGCTTTTATGATCATACTTTATAAATAAGGTAATGTTGAATTATTAAGCTTCAAATTTAGCATTAACTGCAATTAGTGTTACCCAATATATATCTCGAGTGAATTTTGTATGCTTTTAGATATAAAGTAATTGAATTGAGTTACACTTACGCAAAATGTATAAATTTATTTTTAATAATGGAAGACATATAGAAGGACTTAACTATTTTATGAATAGAGCCTCTAGTCAATAGTCACTTGTAACCATATATGTGTCATTAATTATAACAGTGGACGAAGTGATATATTTTTCGTATCGAGATATTTAAATCTTTGCGTTTGTGTCTAATAAAAAATATTTTTCCATTATGTAACAAAATATTTTTCAAAGTACTTATTATTATAAAGTAAATTTTTTATGTAATTATGAATTTTTATGAATATTGTACAAAAATATGCGTTTTTTAATATTAATTTAGGCTATTTTCAAAATTATTCAAATAAATTAAAAATGATTTATAATAAAAAATATTTCAGTTTTATTAAAAAAAGAAAATTATAAATAAAAGTATTCACTATTATTATAATTATAATCATATTAATTCGATTTAAAGTAGTACTGAAAATTTCTTCACCTTTTCCAATAACAGTATTTTATATTTTTCTTTTTTGTAATATAATCGTTTGTTTTAAAGCTTTAAGCGAAGAAGTTGACTTACCTTAAGTGTCATTTACCTTGAAAATAAATATAATTTTATACAAAAATCAGATATTCTCAGGCAGCAAAATCATATGTATTTAAAAAAAAAATAAAGTATATAGAAAATCCCACTACCAAAATAAATAAAAAATAGAATTATGTTTACTGACTAACTTTGCAATCATTTAATGGTGTATTTAATAACTTTTTTTTTTAATAAATACTTGAAGTCGTTCACTTCGCAACAAGTGTCGAGACTAACAGACTCGAAGTGGGATATTACATTATTTTCAATTGTTCCATTCATACTAAACGATCAAACAGTGCAATTATCAACCTTCTGCTGTCAGTCTTACTTCAAAAGAACGTATAGGAAGGTGTTTTATTATTATCCTGTAGTGTTAATTTATATACTGAATAAGCAGGTGTTAGAAAATGAAGTCAATTGAAATGATAAACGCTAAAGAACTCGCCTACGAAATAAAAAAGTACCATGCTATATGTGACACTAATGCTGATGAATACAACAATAAAGTGAAAAAGTAAAAGGCATGGCGGAATGTAATTGTTAAGTTTATGCCCGATTTCGAAAAAAGATCCACAGAAAAAAAACTAAATAAGTAAATTTATTATTAGAATAATTATTATTTTTATTGCAAAAAAGCATAATTACATATCTAATAAAATTAGTGAAATCAACATAACCTATGGTTCATGATTTTATTTTTATTATATCCAATCCATTCGTCATAGAATTATATCTTCAGAGCTTAAGAAAAAATTTGGTAATTTTTTTCTCATATTGCTTTGTGCACTCGCAACATTCATGATTCTATTTCAAACAGTTTCTCAAGAATTAACATATACTTAATTCAAACCGATTGCAATTTCTCATAAAATTCCAAAGAACACAGCACTTTTTGATAATAAATTCTGTACGACATCAAACATTCACATTTATTGGTCTATGAAAAATGCACCACTTGTTGGCACGAATTCCAAAACTACACTCAATAAATCTGTATGTTCTAAATATGTAGTGTATATAATTAAATATATATTTCTTAACATTTAAAAATTTTCCCATAAATGGATATAGTATGAAATTAGATAATATCATAACATAAATAGCATAGATCCATTAAATATTGTATGACTCCCATATAATTGAAATAGTTCAAATTTGGTTTTATAGTTTTTCCAAAAATACCGATTTTTAAATCCTATTAAGTCAAATAACTTTCCATACACTACAAAATTTACCTACACAAAATTATGTATGATGAATCACACATTTAAAATTAGAATTTAATAAATTCAGAAAAATTTGATAAATTCTTGTAGTCATAATACAAAGAAACACTTTCTGTTGATTTTACAATTCTAATGTGTTTGCTATTTGATAGAATTATGATGTTTTTTCGAGTCCAATTTTTTGTACTAGTGACATATAGACTTCATCTTTTCCTAGATAACATGACAAACTTCACAAATTATATTTGATATTGTTGATAAACATATATAAGACATATATTTATATGTCTCGTGTATGAAGTGTAGTTAGCTGTACTGGTTGCTCCTGAAGAAGGCTTGAGAGCTTAAATATTATGAGTCTGAAAGATGTAACTTGACCTCTTTTTGCCTCTGGCCTCTTTTGAACTATCAACGTAAACTAAAATGAGATTGCTAAAGGGCGGAATTTGAAATATGGAAAGAGAAAGAATAAATGCCCATTGGTCGGGAATAGTTCGTTGGAATATTTAAACATTCCGTGTGTGCCTCCTTTGTTCTAATGATCGTGCGATTACAGTATGACAATGAATATTACAAAGCTAGAAGCCAGATAATCCTTAGTTTATCGCACCTAGGCGTATACCTTTGTTATTTACTTATTAGCCAGATTGATATATTATCAAAACCCAGGTACTTTACTAAGAATGCCTAAGCCTAGACAAAGGTGGCTATTTGTTTTTTATCTGTGTTTTGTTTAGCTAATAGTCGATAGGTTCCTAAGGATAACTGATTCCAATGGTGTTATATAATCCTTAAGAGAAATTACCATGAACAATGGAGAGACGCACGTGTGCGTCAATAATTTTGAATAACAAAGATTTTTGAAAAGCATTTCAAAAAATATTTCATCAAATATTAAGGAAAAACATGAAGACAAAAGCAATTCTGCAGAATTAAATAATTTACATGAATGAAAATAATTTAGAGTGCCTCCACATCGAATATTAAAAAATTCCGAAATAAAAGAATCAGAAAAGATTACAAGTTGATTAATATATTTAAACAAACAATTGTCAAAGACACTGACATCGGCGATACTGACAAGGGCAAACTATTTTTTTTTATCACTTGCATCTGAAATGTGCAAAATACCTCAAAAGTAAAAGTTAAAACTTAAATAAGATATTCTTTTGGCTATTTTTGAGACTTAAGAAACTTTATTTTTTCATCAGCCATTGGTGGATCATTGTCTATCAATCTATATGAGCTATACTAATTCAAAAGGAAAAAGAAAAGAAATAAAAATATACAGATGATGAGATTAATTATTCTTTCAGTCATCACTAACAACTAAGACATAAATTAAAAACTTTGAAGAAATTGGTTGTTTGGTTCATCCAGTCATATCATATTCATATATCACAGGGATATTCCTTAATCAATAAAATTGCTTGATTTGACAGCATGAGATTTATATTTGTGGAACTATTTGAAAAGCAAGATCTATATGGACCTCTCACACAATCGTGCTGAACTTAGAACTTAAGAAAGTATAATTAGAATCTCAATGAAAATACTATGCTATGAAATGAGTAATATACACTCAAGATTGGAGAAGTGTCTGTACAGAGGCCAAGATCATCTTCAAGATATTCTTAAAAAATAAAATTCTTTATCTTATACTTTAAAATGGTATATTTTTAATTTTCTAAATAAAACATTTCTCAATGAATTATCAAGCTTTCCTAATCACCTGTTTTTCTATCGCATTCTGTATAACTTTGATTAAGCACCTCTACTTTAAGTTATAAAACAGAATTTATTGATCTACTTCTTTTTTTCTTTTCTTCTATTTTTTTAATAGGATATTTTTTGCTCCAAATATTTGATAGATTTAGATTTCTCATACTATACTATACATCCTATATACTATATATATATATATATATGTAGTAAACATCTATGTAACACAACTTTATTTAATGTGGATTTATATAAAACGAGCCAAAAATTAATATGTTCTTATAATATAATAACTAGAAATTTACTTTTCTTATGATTATGTGTTTCCAAATGCACAAATAATCAATATTTATATAACCTTATGATTTGTATAACAATAATTCATGTAACACAAAATATATTCTGTACATTATACAGAGTTATATTATATCTACTGTATTATATATAGTTTTTAAATTCTTACACTCATATTAACTATAAGAAAATATGTATACAAAATATAAAATTTTATCGATTCGATATATTATATTAAGAAAATATATAACCTGATTTAATATCTGTTATATTACATTGATTTGTTGTACAATATAATTGTAAATATTCATTGTCAAATTGGTTTACATAAAATTCATTTCAATGTTTTCCATAAGATTATATAAAAAAAGAGACTTTCTGGATGTATATTTTATTTGCAAACTATTATTTTAAATAAGTTCAGTATTTATTAGAAATGGAATAATCGTTGCATCTTTTTTCTTTCTAGATTCTACTATGCATTTTGCAGCTTCTAATATTATTTCATAAAATTCAAGAAATGTTAATAAATAATTCATATTAAGAATTGTGTTATCGTCATTATCCTTAATTAAAGGACACACTTTTGTCATGATTTGTACTATTTTAACTGGTCCTAGGTCTTGGAAAAGTAATAATTCTCTTGTATCTTTACCCTGCCTCTTTATCTGCATTTCAGTTTGCATAAAAGGTTTTTCGTCTCTTGGAAGAAAATTAATTTTTTCTCCAATTATAACACAATTTAATCCATTTAAGATATATTCTGGTATACTTAAAATAACTGGTTCATTAACATCCACTGTATGATCTTTAATACATGCTATTAACATATCTGTTGCAGTTGGTGGATATCCTACTTGTTTGTAAAGTTTATATATGGAATAAATTGGTAGAAGATTATATTCGCGTGGAACTATACCTATCAAGAAATTTATAAGTCATCTTAATGTATTTTTAAATTTAAAGTAAACATACCAACAAAATTTCCAACGTTGGGATACACATCATGCGTAAGAAATTCATTTAGACATTTGACTAATATTCCATGTTTCCAATGAGTCTCTTTTTTTATTTTATTATTTTTCCAGTAATAAATACGCCATGAAACTTCAAGTAAAGCATGCAAGAATTGCCAGATTTCAATTTTCTCAAAAGGATAGTATGGCTTTTTTATAAGACTTGATTCATTTTCAGCTAGATATCGTAACACATAATTTTATAAGAAGTATATCAATATTTCGTAAGTGTTAATAAAATCGAAATAATCATTAGAATTTACTAACTTATATAATTATCAATTTCAATTAGACTTAAACCTTTGATATTTAAATTACAATCACGCCATAGTTGCCAAAGCATTAGTTTAATCATAATGAAATGACACTTCGATTCTTCCTTGTTAAATAACGTTGCATAAATATCATAGACATTTCGTATTTGTAACATGTGCAATGTTAAATAATCATAGGTTTGATTTTTTTCATACTGCCACTTTTTATCAAAATTGTTTTTTAGAATAGTCTTATTATTTGTTATTTTAAATGAAGATCGAAGTAAACAAGAGCATGATTGTTGTTCGTTACAAATATAGCATTTTCCTAAGGAATGTAAATGAAGTGAAAAGTTTTTAAATGATGATAGTTGAATTAAACGATTTATATGATATGATAAGGATGGAAATTGTTCTGGCTTTAAGATCGTAGTTGTATAAGGTTCCATGATTTTTGATATCTTTGCATTTCTGTAAATAATAATAACCAATAAATTCTTATTATTTCACTTTTTTTTGCTATTAATAATTAAATTAATTTGAAAAAATAAATTCTATTATTCTTACAAAGAAACAAGAATGTCTGTTGAATATAAAAGTTCATCTTGCATTAATTCTCCATTATTTCCTATAAAATATCATTATGATAAATTTCTAGAACTATTTTGAATATAAATAAAGTCTTTTATAGTTAAAGATTTAAAAAGACAAAGCAAAGTTTACCAATTATCATTCCATAACCATCTTTCTTATTATATTTCCAATTACCAAAATACTTCGTACCACCCATTGAGTTCAACTTTAATAAACCTATTTAAAATGATAAGAAAAAAATAATAATTAAAACAATAACTTATCAGTAAATATCAGTACAATAGTTTATCACTACATGTTGCATATATATAACCCATTCATTTTCATTTTCAATAAAAAACTGATATTATATATGTCTATAATGTCAGAATACTTATTTCTTCCTATTAATATATTTTACTAATATATAATTAAAAACATATATTATATTAAATAAAATTTTAAAAATATATTATGATTAATTGCGAAGAATGATTTTCTAAATGAATGACGGTGGCCAATACGTTAATTTCATTAATTTGTATTAATATCTAAAGGTACATTGTTACTGACCTTTTCCATGTTTTGTACTGTGATACCAATTACCAAAATATAAAATATTTTGTAACCAACTGAAACTTTTGTTACAAAAGCCATGCCATATATATTCTCCATAACTGTTAATTGTTGAAATTATATGAATAATTATTAATCATATTGATATTGTTTAAAAAAGAAAAAGAATGTCAAAAGAATAAGTAATTGACCCATGCATATTTCCATATTCCCATTCTCCGTAATAAATATCACCATTAGACCATGCCATAATTCCATTACCATGTCGAAAATCATTTTTCCAATATCCTTTGTACTGAGCTCCACTTGAATAGACATAAAAACCTATACCATTTCTCTTACCCATTGACCAATCACCATCATATGAATCACCTTCAGCGTAACAACAATAACTATAAAAAAGAAATTGCATTATTAATTTAAAAACTTATCTTAAAAGCAAATGAAACGATACTTCAAGAATTAATTTAAAGTAATTTCAAACCCTTTTCCATGTCTGTATCCCATGTACCATTGTCCTATATATAAACGATAATTGTCTTTATCCAAGAGTGTACCTTTACCATGACGATAACCATTCATAAATTCTCCTTCATACCAGCAATTGCTCTGCCATTCTAAAATTCCTCTACCTTCTATTTGATTTTTTTTAAACTGACCCTATTGAAACATTAGTCAGTTAAAATTAACAAATTATAGTGTCATTTATAAATAAGATAAATCTTATAATTAAAACATACTGAAATTAAACCTTATATTGTACACCATGATGCCATTTGTATAATCCTTCATTGTTCATCATTTTTCTACTTGTGCAACCAAAATAAGTATTATTATTGATAAAAAAGAAATGAATGTTTTTATCTTTTAAATTTGACTTTAAATATAATTTATTTGTTTTATCTCTCGTAAGATTATTGTTATTAAATCTCTTTTCTATAATATCTTCTGATAACTCTTTTTCATTTTCATCCTCAAGCATTTGTGAAGTAATACATTTGCATGTCAATTGTCCATCATATCTGTATCAATACAATGATATAATTTCAAAAAAAATAAGGAAATGAAAACAGAAGAAAAAAAAAATAATTACTCGATTATGAAATATTTAATTAGGTCTTTGTACAGAGAATAAATAAATTTATCTTTAGCGCTATATTTGTGATGCTCTTTTGCAATATACGCATAATTTATATCTTCCTTTATAATTTCTTCTTCTTCTTGTTCTATACTCTGCTCTTGTAAATTTTCTTCGTTTTCTGTGATTTCTGGTATCATCATTGTTTCATTATATTTTTACATACACACACACGATTTCCTTTTTCAATTCGATTATATCAATGCTTTAAACATTTAGCATTATCAATATTATTCGCGTGCTGATTCGTTTTAATTCAAAAAATAAATCAATCCATCAATGAATATTTTTCATTTGAACATTGCGCAATTTGAATTTACAAAATAAGATCTAAAAACGTACAGAATCGAGTTAGAATCGAGTTGTCAGAAAGAAAAAATACTATATCGCAAAATGTTCTTTGGTAGCATATTTTAAAATGAATTACATAATATATTTAATTATATTAATAGTAAAAAATAATAATTAATAATAAAAAAGTAATATTACTTTTATCTATTTGATATATATATATACATATACATATGTGAAAAAAAAGAAAATGAAAAAGAGACAAATAAATGTAAGTTAAAGATTAATCAATAATGAATGTTATTGAAGGAACGATAATGAATGTTAATTTATATATATTTCAGTCGGTTTTCCTATCGTGCGATGATGAAACTGAAGACGTGAAACCTATTCAATTTAATATACCTGCATCATATAGTGAAAAAGTCAAAATTCATAATTGGTAGGTCTTATACGTGTAGAATATGTACGAAGTAAAATATTGACATTGTTATGCATAGCAACGAAATACATTCCTACCGTATCGTATTTTATCTTACAGTACGTAATAGATTTGAAGCGAATTATATTGGAATATTATAATATTTTGTGCTCTTGTATAGGCAAATGAATACACTAGCAGAACCAAAAGATAATAAAGATATTTTTCCACCAAAAGGAAATCTTCAGAAATCAAGTTATAGACGATTAGGTTCTTTCGACGAACCTATGGGTATATCTGAAACTCATGCTATGCTATCTCAAATAGATTTCAAGGATTTGTACAAATCGATGCAACCACATAGAGGTTTTCTTAAAATGCTATCTTTTGCAAGGACCGAGTAAGTAAAACTTATATATATATACATGTAATATATAAGAGATTAAAAAGCTTCTAATTTCTAATAGAAGGGAAGAACAAGAGAAAGAACCAAAGTTAGAAGATATAATCTATAGTTCTGAAGAAATGCGTTGCATGGATTATCGAACCACGACAGAAATTGAATATCGAGCACCTTATCCAATGAAATCTGGACCACCGCCTCAAGCACCTCCTCCAGTACCATGGTTACTTAACCGTCGAACTATTGGTTATACTCTTGAAGATCTACAGAAATATGATGGTGTCGTTACATTTTTGGATGAAAATATGAAGCTCCAATATTGCATAGCTGATCTAAAAAAGGAACGAAATAAAATGAGAGATATTATATCAATCAACTCTTCAAATGATTGCAGTTCACGTCAAATTGTCAAAAAAAATGAAAACGAATATCAATGTCATGAATAAATAAAAATACAAGTTTACAATATTAAAATACATAAAATGAAAAAATTAAAATAGATCATTTATAAATAAAAACAAAAATTTATTGACTTAATATATTGGTAGCAGGAGGCAAATTAAAAACAAATATTTATATACAATTTTTCATTGAAAAACATATCTACAAGATAACTTTTTTTTATAAGACTTGTTATAGCATTATATAGAGAATAATACATCAAAATATATTAGAATAGGACTCATATGTAGGATTGTACATCGTTGCTCGTGACAGAAGCAAAAGCTACACAATTTCTTAAAATAATTATTATTTCTGTGCTGCAATTGTTCTTTTAGCTATCATATTGTGGCACTCTGTATGTGAAGTTATTACTTGTGACAATATTAATTCCGGCACCATAATATGGCATAACATAATGTGAACCATCCGCTGGTCCGACAATCTGTGTTGCTATTAGTATTACATCTGCGAATTGACCCAGGAAGAGAAAACCTAAAGTACTTAATTTCAACAATCCAAGTGCTGGATATCCAAGATAAAAACGATCTGCACCAAACATACCCAAAAATATAGACAACAGTAAAGTTGTCTCAAAGGAATATCCATTACTGTAAATGATTATAAGAAAATATTTGATATGAAACATAGTGACATTCAATTAAAATGATCTTAATATATATATATATATGTACATATACATACGTCCATTTACAAGGTATATCCTTTTTAAAAGTATTATTTCTTGTTTCTGTACAAATAAGGCCATCTGCAGCTAGACACAACACTAAAAAATAAAATTTAAATACATTATTTACGAAAATTAATGAATAATTTAAGAAACATCAAGTTTTTACAATTCTTATCATTGTATTGTTCTTGGCATAAGTTTACAAAATGTACGATAATAAAAAGCATTTTAGGAAAAGATGTATAAAATATTTAGTAAAGGTTAATACTGTAATTGATAAATATACGTATTACAAATATAAATAATATACATATTATAAGGAAATATATAAATATATAAGTAAATTTACCCCTGGCTTTATTTTCTTTTGTACACCCTTTAGGTTGTTGAGTTTTTTGATCTATGAAATCATAATCGGGATGAGGGCAGATGTATTGTCCCATTCGTAAATTATTACAGTCAATTTCATATGTGTAATCGGCAGCATTGCTGTATAAAATTAATAAAGAAAGTAAAAAAAATACGCTAAAAAGTTGTGCTAGATAACACATAACGTTTCATTTTACACTAATACTATAAATGCAACAGCGTTACTTTATTCGCTTCTAGTTCAAGATTAAAGTAATGTCTACATTTTTGTTGTATTTTGAACACAATGCAAGAGGACATGAGCGCGCTGCTGTCGTTTTCATGTTTTGAATACTTAAAGCAGGCTTAGCTATATCCTGTATTAGTTAAAGATCTTGTGTCCACAATAAAAGTTTTTCGTCAAAGAATTAGGTTCAAGTTCTAAGCGCTAAATATTTGTGTTTATATAACTTTAGATGGCGTCATAATCGAGAGTAAAAGTAAGTTGGACAAAAAATTGGATAACAACCAATTAAAGTATTCCGGAACGTACGAGTCAAGCTATTGTGAAGAAAGTTTTATTTATTACTTTTCCCTTTCTTTCTGTTTGTTGTGCATCTTAAGGCCAAACTCGGTTAACTTTAATCAACGATTAATTGAATCACCAGTGTAGCAAAACAGTGAAATTATCAATCGTATGTCATTCTTAACCTATATTTTTGTGATATCAATAATTATTTAAAAAGTTTATATATAATACAGAATAAACAGAATATTAATTAAAATCAAATAAGACTGTATATATTAATAAGTACAGGCGTAATTCTTGACTGATATTGATGAACAAGGTTTCATTTTAAAGATTTAATCTACGGCGTATTATTTTCAAATTTTTTAAAAAGCTTGTTTTTCCTTCGAAAAAAAAATCGTGTTAAAAGATGATATTTTTCGAGAATAGTTTATGCACAAATAAAAATCTTTTTCAAAAAAAGACCTTGATTATCAAAATTGATCAAGAATTACTTGTTCTTATTGATGGCATAAGTTATGTTTTTAACATTTTTTGTGAAGAAAAAATTTAGTTCTGTAGTACACCTCGAAATTTGCGACAAAAGAAATGAAACTCGTACTCTCACTACTGATTTTCATATCACGCTTGAATGGTGTTTTATATGTGAAGTAGCGATTGCTTGTTTGATTATGTGCGTAAATAGCTTTTGAACATTTTCGGACGCAAAGAAATACGTTTCACAATGCTCATATAGAGAAGCTACGGTAACTCACTCGATCATTTTAATGAGCTTTGGCTAGATGATTCTATGACAAAAATATACATGTGCAATCGTTTATATCAAGGGATTTGAATTTCTAAAGTATCGTTAAATTTTGGAAAAATTAGGTTTTATTGACTAATAAGATAGAGATTCTATAATCAATGTATAGCACATTGGCAAGTATCTATTCGTAATTCAAAAAACCTTGGGTTCTCTCGAGGCTTCAATGATTCCGGTGGTTTTTTTTATTGCATCGATGTAAACGAAAATAATGAATTAATTATACTCTTTTTCTCCTTATTATTTAATAACTTAGTAAGGTATTACTATCCAATTTCTTATATTTATTTCTTCTACTGATGGCTGATCTGTGATAGATAGGATACAACAGCAGTATAATTTTGTTCGATGATAAATGCATATGAAGTATATATATTTATCGATTATTTGTTCAAAATTAACAATTAGTGAATATATATATTATATATTATTTTTAATAAAGATCAAAATACGAGTTCGTTTCCATATTATCAACGAGATTTTTCTCCTAGTCCTATTTTGTTTCCTCTGTAGAAGTTCATTTCATATTACAATAAAACCTGGTTTTGTGCGGTCCTTTTTTATGCTATTTTATTTTTGTGCGATTGGTTTCACGCGATTTTATTTTTGTGCAATTTTTTTCGTGCGATTTATTTTTATGCGGTATATGAATCTTAGCGGCGTTAGCACCAGTTTAATGTTTCCTATCAATGTATATATACATGTTGTGAACGAACTCTAATTACATGGATATATGCAGGGATCCAGATTTCTAAAAAATTGGAAACATTTTCTTAAAATAGATACCAATACGGAAAGACGCTTAAAATTCCAAAAAGAGCTGAGATCATGCATGTCGCTATCGTGACGTTTACAAGCAATTGACTAGTCGACCGTCGTCACAAAAACTAATCACTGACTTTATAGTATCAAAGAACAAATCAATTGAAATCCTATCTTCAAGCGACGAAAGCGATTTTGAACCAATTCATCACAAGAAGATGCGCGTTTTGGATTACGATGAGTAGCACCAAACTATTTAATGTATAATTTGAAAACTTCTCCATGTATATGTACAATGAAGAATTAAATATTTGTACAATTTCTTCAGATCTAATTTAATTATTTGATTTAATTGAAAGCATTCTCTCATCTATTTCATAAATCATTGATGTATTTTCTAAGTTCGACTTTTTTTATGCGGTCCCTGTCCACCGCATAAAAAAAATTTTAGGTAGTATATCGTACAAAGTTGCTTATTATATGTAAGAATTTATAAAATTTCCGAATATTTTTTTGTACGATTTCTTTTATGCGGTCCCTATCCACCGCTCAAAAACAGGTTTTACTGTATTGCTATTACTATAATAATAATATGTAATATAATAATACAGTAATAATAAGAAGAAACAGAAGAATATACTTGTATTATATATCATGACACATGATGATGAAATATTTATGATAACAAAAAAGGAAAAATTTATCATTTTACATGGTGTTGGACGCGCGAACTTTCAACAAATCGTGTCGACACATGACAACTGCCCATCTAATGCGATATGAAAAAACGTTTCTTTTGTTTTCGTCCACTATCGTTTCTTCTTGTTTTACTAACTTATGATCGTTATGCATTTATTTTACACTGTTTCTTACTTATATTCAGTCGAAGCTGATTGTCTTTACTATTATAATATAAAATTTATTAAATAATATCTAGATGTATATAAATAATATTTAAGAACATTTTTATTATTATATTATATTATATTATATTATATTATATTATTATTATTATTATCAGTAGTAATGGTAATAGTAGTAGTTGTAATAGTCGAAGTAGTATAGAGGGCGCTAGTCTTATAGGAGAAAGACGTAAAAAAAGCGTTAGTAGTTCTACTTCATAGGTAGTGTAGAAATAAGTTCATATTTTAATTTGTATTAAAATAATATAATATATATAAGTATTTATTAATTATTTTTAAAAAAGTATTGGACAAATTCTTATTTTTGTCGCAGATTTATATACTAATTTTTATATGTGTCAATTATATTTATTATTTTTTATGCATTTATCGGTAACCAAATGTATATCGACATCGTATCTAGCATGCATCTATCATCTACAAAATGCATGCTACCATCAAAGAAAAACATATTTATGAGAAACTGAAAAATGTGAGTTGACGGTCTATTGAACTACTTACTGTAACTCACACGAAACCGATTATTCTGTACGCGTGAAGAAGACAACCAAACAAGCTTATATACCAATATGATATTGGCATGGTGAGGACAGCGTTCTCTGCTTGTTTCGTAGTTCATATTTTGTCCATACTCGTCATTGAAGCTACATGAGCTTTGAAGAAAAGATAGTGAACAGCCTTAAGAGAATTCATATATGTATTTCTATACTATATATAACATTTTTAAATGATTATTGATATCATATAAATATAGGTTAAGAATGATATATATTGGATTGGCAACTAAGTGATTGCGAATTTTGTCGTTTCCTTCTTATTTGAAATCCGGCAATCACTTAATTGTCAACCCAATAGTTAAAAGTTCTGTTTTGCTACATTGTCGATCGAGTTAATCGAACTTAATTGAAGTGGCGCTCAATTTATTATATTTTTTAGTTATCATCGAAAAGAAGTAACATCTTTTTTTTAAGCAATTACAAATAGTTATAAATAAAAGTTTCATAATAATTGAAAAATTTTGACGTTTGTGTTATATAGTGTTGTTTTTTTTTTAAACACTATTATGTTTTATTGTTTCTTATTTTAGAAGGTAAATATTTTCGAAGATGATAATATTTTTTATTTTCATCTTATTATTTTCAGAAAGTTAACAACTATCGATAAGCTTTTAAAATAAATATTGTTATTTTTAATCCAATTTATTATTTCTGTTGACAAAAACTTTGATTTGATTAAATAATTAAATAATGTTTTGTCCATTTCTTCATTCTTTTATAATCTTTTTATTGTTTCCTTTATATGCCTTCTTTTCCATTTCCACTTTCTTTATTACTCTTTTCATCTCCTATGATTTTTCTTACAGTGCTATCGTTCCATACTATTAGAGTAAAACCTTGTTCGCAAGCATTCCACAAATTGAATTCTTAATTATAAAAGTAGTTATAGCGGTTTGAATCTCCCATAAATACAACACTTCAGTAATTTCTAATTTTAAACTGAATGAGTTTCTTTTTTATTAAATTTTCTATTTGAAAGAATAAAAGAGATATATTCGTATTATTTAAGCAAAAACAGCATCTACAAGTATATATGAATATTATACTAACAATATTCTAGTTTAAGACTGTTCAAAAAAGGACAAAATAGTATCCTTATTATCTTCGCTCTATAAAGTTGAAAAGACATGAAATTTTTAGCGGATTAAAAATTTTAAGTTTTAATTATAAATTATATAACGGAGAAAAATGTAACACTTATGTCTTTGACCAATTTTGTTCTTGATATACAAGGTATCCCATGGAGCTACCGAGCTACATCTTTAAAAGGATTCGAAATCAAGAGAAATATCATCCAACAAAATTAAATGATATTAAACACTACACAATTCTATGAAATTTTAATGCATTTTTGTGCATCGATGCAGATGCAAGGTACAATTGCATTTTTTTAAACAATAAAACTCTAATTTTTAATATATTAATTGATGCAGTTTTTCATCCTCTACAAAACATGTTCATAATGTTATGTCTGAAAATTGTTAGTTTAAGTGTTATTTTAATTTTATTCTTATTTGTAAATATGAATCACCTTTAATAAAGTATTCTATTATTTCTTACACTACTTACCCTACAAGAGATGTTCAAATGGTCTTCCATTTTAAACATTTAAATTAGAATTTTATTTTTGAAACAAGCGCAATTGCATCTTGCAACTGTACTGATGCACAAAAATGCATGAGAGTTTTACAGAATTATGTAGCGTTTAATACAATTTAATTTTGTCATGATATTTTTTTCGATCTCTAATTCTTTTAAAGATATAACTCGACTAGGTTTCACAGGACACCTTATATATGTGTACGAAAAACGAACTGTTAGCTAATGAGATTTTGTATGAATTGTTAGATCAAACGGTTATCAATAGACATATCTTACGTGATTTTTGAATTATGCTGAATAATGAATTAACAAATCATAGATTTTTTAGAAAAAATCTATTATTAGCCTTGATTCTGCTATATATATATATATAAAATGAATCTAAGGTGCATAAATCAATTAAAATAAACATTCAAAAAATATTATAAAAAGATAGTAGGGAAAAGACATAATAATCGAAATGATAAATTAGAAAAGATTTGTATATTAATATTACTTAAATTTTTTATTCTAATCTCAATTTAAAAAGTTTAAAGATGATATATGAACTTTTTCAAATTTTTTCAAAGACTTTTACCTATTAAGAAATTAAAATAAGTTGTTTTATTATCAAATATAAATCACCCCTGTTTATAAAGTAAGGTTTAATCTACTCAAATTCAAATAATAATATAATAATATAAATAGCAAATAACATATACATGTTGATACTATATTAATAATTACACTATTCTGATTGTTATAAATTTGTGAACATCTTCAAAACCTAAATGGAATTATTAATATTATTTTTGAGGAATGTACGTGCATGATGAACTCTTTTACAAGATAGACTCAATAAAAAAAGTAGGCAGTATCTAAAAGCCAATGGTTTATTCAAACATACATGAAGAATATATAAGAATATATAAATATATGAATTAAATATTATATTATATATAATGCCTTTGTTTAAAATATTTTTAGATATTTTTAATTGTAAATCGAAAGAAAAATATTTAAAGAATATATTGTAATTTATACAGGTTTTGAAAGAATTTTTTATATATGTCTTGTACAATTTTTTTAATAAATAAAGAAAAATATCATTAAATAACAATATTTACTGCATTTGTATTTTTTATTAAAAAGTTGTATCCTTACCAATTACAAAAGAAAAAATAGTTTTTATTAAATATACAGTATCAAGAATACAATTGTTGGAAAGAGGATATAATAGTTTTAACTTCCACAATGTTTAATATTTTAAAATATCATTTTAGGTTGCATTTATTCAGAACTAAGAATTATAATATATTTAAATTCTAATGAAATCGAAAACATTATTCTTGGAAGAGATCGCTTTTATATGAAATGTACTTTTATATAGTAAAAGCACATTATTGAATACATTTTATATCTTTGACGTAATATTATAATTTCCATTTGATTTGTAATGCTATGAGACAACTTTAGTAAAAAGATAATCGAAATACGTCAGAATTAGCCCAAACCAAAAATCTAGAAATATATTTTCAAATCTAATCATGAAATTAAGAATGCATTTTTAGATTAAGGTTCATAATCAATAAGAAGAAAGAAAGAAAAGGACAAAAGTATTTTTGCTGTATAAGTATTTTTCCTACAGAATTTCCTACACATGCTTTAACATGCTATAGTTTGTAAGCACTTATAAAAGCACTTATAAGCTATCAATAACTTACGTATATGAATATTTTTACCATATTAATATAAATTTGACGTAATGGTGCTTTCGTGTAATCGTATCGAGACACCCAATTAAAATTAACAATAATCGATACGAAATTGTTTAAATAGAAAGAATTCATACAAGCACAAACCATACGTATTCAGACAATAAAGTATATTCTTCAAATTGCATCGATAATGCCGTTAAAATTTATGACGAGTATCCGCTCTATCTAACCCTTTTTGGTTAGAGTCTTGAAGCATAGAAGAATTTTGTATGTTCAGACATGCCACCTACATCCGCATGCGCTTTATTCCAAAAAATCATCAGCCATATTGGTGTGTTGTATCGCTGTTCTCAATTATTTCAAAGATCACAAAGGTATTTGTTTTATCTGTTTAAAGATTTATTATTATTATTTTATATAACATTAATAAATGCTGTTTCAAGATTTTTCTATATAAATTAATCTTTTATTCGGGATTTTATGTGACAACTATCGACAAAAAAAGTTTGGTTAATATTGCCACCTTGGCTTAGAAAATCGTATCGTTAAAGAATATGTCATAAATAAAGATGTAGCATGTGCTCCACTGATATTATTTATATGATATGTCATATCTAATATCTTTGTTTATCTATTAAAGGTAACTTTGTGACCATAGCATCTTAAAGAAAACTGCTTGTAACATGCCATTTCCACCGTCTGTTGTGCACTTTGTTATTTTATTTTATTCTTTTTCATTTATCTTTAAAAAAGAAAGTTTCATCCTTGGATGTTTAATAACAATTTTAATAATTTTTATTGTAATATCACCATACAAGACTATTCATTTTCTTCTTTTTATTATATTATTCATTTTTTGGTCGTAACTTTCCTTTTATAAAATTTCTTGTATATCTACCATATGACATCATAAGATTTTACAAAAACATTTTGATTCGTATAAATTCTGTATGTTTTACACTAAGTAATACAATATTTTCTATATTATTCATATATTTAATAGTTATTTGTTTTTTTTTATTTATATGAATTTATACATATGCTAATATTCTTTGATAACAGAAATGATTTGTATGACTTTACATTATATTTTTATTAATACATAAATTATGTATTATTTCATTTTTTTTTTTCTTTTAGCAAATAATTCGTCATGACGGATTCTATGAAGTTTGGTCCTGAATGGTATGTAATATATATAAAATAATATTTATTAATATTTACATTATTTAATATCAACACAAGACTTTTTACGATATTAGAACAATATCATTAAAAATAAAAGTTAATGATAAATGAGCAAATACTTATATATTATACATGTCCATGAAAATAGGTTGCGCAATCTCTCAGGAGAAAATTCTAATAGTAGTGGTACTAGTGGAAGTACTTCAACTTTAAGTACTCCTCGATATCAATTAGCGGAGCATAGATATGGACGAGAAGAGATGTTGGCTTTGTTTGACCGTAATTATAAGCCACCTGAACCATTGATAACATTTTCAACATTATATGTTGAAAAAACTCAACTTCCACTAGCTCTTATACAGATGACAGAAGATGAAACAGTAAGTCAAACCAATAGATTTTTTATCTGAAATTAGAAAAATAATTCCTGATGTTAATTGCTAAACGTTATAAATTTTGTTTATTGAAATGTAAATATAATTTATTTGATTCATTTAACTGATGGAATATAAATATAATATTGATATACTATTAACATTCATATGTATGTGTGCCAGTGTGAAACTAATATACTCTACATATGCAATTTTTAGCGTATGTGGAATGGAGGCGTGACTAATATTGGAGGCCGTGGAAGAGGTGGAAGTGTAGATCGTGGAGGGAGAAGTAGAAATGGAAGAGGCAGTTTGTATTCTTCTCATTATTCTAGAGCAGTTGGTTTTGAGGATTCGGGTGAAGTAATTCGCATTGATTCAGGCCAGTCTTTTCAAGTATGTAATATATTTTTGAAACAAATATTCGTTAAGCCAGAAGTAAAAATAATTTTGTCAACTTTTCAATTATACATTTTATATTGTTTCATATTATTATTTAGGGAAGAAGTCGACCATTTGATAGATCTCAAAGTGAACGAGGTTGGTCAGAAAGAAATGGATCTTCTGATCCAATTGAATGGAATGGTTCTACTAGTCCTAGAAAAGAATTATCTCGTGGGACTAGTGGAAGTTCTCTTATGGAAAGCAATTGGCGAAGACACCGAAATGGCGGAGAAGATGATGATGGTTGGCGTAAGTGGGGTAAGTAAATTTTTCTTATTTTAGATAATTTCAAAATTATATGTATTTGTATTTTGTTCGTAGGTAGAAACAGTTGGCGTGAAGGGGGTAGTATAGATAGGGACAGACTGGATAGAAATGAAGGTGATGGTGAAGAAAGTCGAAGTGGTACTGCTGGTGGAAGATGGGAATTCCGTGGAAGTCACAGGTCTCACGAAACAAATCATATTCCTCCACCTCGTACTGCGCGTACGTGGGAATCTAATCATCATGATAATCATGACAATCTTCCAGAATGGTGATTAGATATATTATATATTGCAATCAATTTTCTAGTATTTTATAAGTGATAGTATTAAATCTTTCTGAAATATGAAATCAAATTAAAGTTTTATTTATATATTAGGGCGACTGAAAACCCTAGTGAAAGTGGAGGACGATTTGATGCTTCAGGAGCATTTCATGGGGGAATGTATTCAGATGATGACGATGAAGGAATTATTAGCGTACGTAATTCTCAAGAGTTAAGGACTCGACGTGTCTCTGAAGGAAATGCTTCCATTACATCGAAATCTATTAACAAATCTGTGCCATATGGCACAGGCCAAGGACAAGTAGAAAATCGCCATCATACAAATGATTCTACTGGTACAAAGCATAGGGAAAAACCAAAATCTGTTCGTCTACAGGAAGAAAAAGATAACGCTACAGAAAGAGACGTTAGTAATTCTCCAAGTAAAGTAGTACTTTCAACATCTAGCAATACTTCAGCAAAAAGCTTATCATCTACATCTTCGTCTGCTTCTCTTACTATGACACATGTAAATACAAATAATACTGAAAATGATAAAACTCAACCAAATGATGCAGATAATAAATCTTCAAATGTGATACATGACAGAGGAACTGTAGAACCAGAAGTTAATAAGGATATAGTGGTGTCTACTGTGAATAGACAAGTATCCGTACAAACCGAATCACAAAAGGTTACACATGATTCAGTAATAGATAATGTGAAGAAATCTGAAGATGATCTAGATAGAATGAAGGAAGAAGCTGATGCTTTAGTGGCCAAATTGATGGCTGATGAAGAAAGCCATAGAGAGAAAGCTGCAACTATTTCCCCATCTATCAACAATCAACAAACAGCTTCGAATGTACAAGAAAAATGGTTTTATCGTGATCCACAAGGTGAAGTACAAGGTCCATTTTTGGCAAGTGAAATGGCTGAATGGTGTAAGGCTGGATACTTTACTGCGGGGTTAATGGTAAGAAGGACTTGTGATGAGAGATATACTACTTTAGGGGAGTTAATGAAAATTTGTGGAAGAGTGCCATTTATTCCAGGGCCATCCATTCCTCCCTTAAAGGTAATTATTGTTTGTTCAATATTTTCAAGAGTTATGTTTTAAATGAAGAATCTATACGTACGTTCGCGCGCGTAATGTCTCATATAAATGTCGCCATGAAATTTCGGATTTTCTTTCTTTTTTGAAAAACGAACATCTCAAATCAAATCTTTATGTATAATTTTGTAGTATCACAATTTTCTTATATCTATTTTTTTTTCTGACATGTATAAAGAATATCTTTATTATTTTAAATTACATCATAATTTTTACTATATGTAAGATTTATCGCATAATAGTAGAAGAGATTCGGAGATTGTACATGAATTGTGAATATGTAAAGGAACAGAAACTAAAATGCGAAATGAATTATTAATTACGTAATCAAAACATATAATGATTCATTGCATGAAAGTAATTATTTTTTAATAAGTTTTAATTATAGTTTTAATCTATTAAAGCCATATAGTAAATTGGATAAATAAGTCAGTATTGTATATATGAATTATATCATGTATGTACTTAAATTGGTTAGAAAAATAATGTTTTAGACAAAATGTAAATCTTTACATTAAGCAAATTTCCTAAAACTCTTAAAATCATTAGGAAATACAAGAAAATAAATTTTCACTACTGAAGTCTGTAGATATCGTAATAATCCCTTAATTATTTGTGTCTGTATATGTATATATATATATATATATATATATATATATATATATATATAGGGTTTTCTATTAAGGATGCTTGAACTTTAAACTTCAATAAATCAAGTTATATTTATGATATTATAATATTTTTTATTTGATTTTAAAATACATTCAATACCATTACGTATGAAAAATAATATCTGTCAAGTGGTCGTTGTAACTCTTGTGTATGGTCGTATGCGTTCTGGTAGTTATATTTTCAATGACATTCGCGCATAAGTGAAGCTCAATTTCACCATTAACACGAATGATGTTAGCCTTTAAGTCATCTATTGTTAAATATTGGACTTACTGACTGAAAAGTTTAAAGAATTCGAAAGATGTTATTTTGCGAGATGATGACGTCAACTGGCCACTGAGATCGTGTGATCTAACGTTTTCAGATTATTTTTTGTGGGGGCTTCATTAATCTCTGATCTATGCCAACAAATCGCGGTAAATGACGAATTACAAACCAACATCACTCGCGTCATTGATCAAATTGGTCCATCAGAATACACGATATCATAAAGAGCTTTGACAACTACTTAGTCGATATTATTTTTCATACGTAATGGTATTAAATGTATTTTAAAATCAAATGAAAGATATTATAATATTATAAATATAATCTTTGTTTTTATTCAAGTTTAAAGTTCGAGCATTCTTAATAAAATATATGCACATGCACGAATGCAGACACACACGTGTACGCATGCACGCACATTTATACTATTTTTTAAAGTGGAGATTGCATCACAGTAGATTGCAATGGAAATAAATACATTTATAATTATATTTTCATATAAAAAGACTTATGATTTAATTAAAAATAATAAAATTATTCTTTATATTTTTGAATATATAAAAGATAAAAGTAAAAGAATGCTAATGTTGATAAATGATATACGAAGAATATAGTACTAAAAATTTGGTTTAAAGTATTTATTTCTCAAATTCTCAGAGGGAAGTCCGAAAATTCGTTGTAACATTTGCATAGAACACTTTATATGTTCAACTTGTATATTACATCATATATAAATAATTATTATTTAAATAATGCAATGAAAGCAAGATTCTTTATCTTAAATTTGTTAAGCTAATGAAATCTTTCTTTTCAGTTATCCGAACCAGTAATACCTTCTGTTCCTAGTACAGTACCTGCAGGTATAACTGCTACTGCTTTACCAAAGTCTGGAATAGAAGATCCTTTACTTTTACTTCAGTATCAACATATGCGTTTATTACAAAATCAACAAATATTGTTAAGACAAATGAGAACATCAGCTATAGCTAAACTTTCTCAATCTGAACATTGGGCAACTTTAAGCCCTATCGAACAAAACCAGTTAATACTCCAATATGTTATTCAGGATTCTGAAATACCAGATATGCCAATTTCTACAAATCCATTTGTGCCTCATCTTACACCATCACCGTCAAATCCTGTTATGCAGTTATTCAATCAAATGCAACAGGTTAATAAAATATTTATTATTGTACATTTGTATGTATATTAATGTTATATGAATAAAATATTTGCATGGTATTGTAACTATGACAGGCAAAGGTACAACCCGAACCTCATCTACCATCTAGTTCACAAACCAACACCGCAGGACACCCTGGTCAGATTGATCCTATACAGCAACTCATTCAACAAATGGGTGGTATCCAAAACGTACCTACAATTTCACAATCAAATTTAAATTCTGCTTCATCTCAAGAAGATAATCCTATAAAATCATTGCTACGGCAGCTTAATGTTAATGCAACAGGACATCCACAAACATCTCATATCGATACTGTTTGGCCACATTCACCTTCACAGATAACTCCACAATTTAATGCTCAGAATTGGTTAACACAGGTATGTTTCTATGTATTGAATTATATGTATAATGTGTATAGTTTTTTATAGAATATATATATTATAGGTGGGACCTATACCTGCAGTACCACCTGGACAATTACCTACTACACTTTGGAATTTGCATACTAAAGAAATAAAAACGGAACAACAAATACTAGTAAATACCTTCACTATATAGCAATTCTTATTAATGTATAATAAAAATCATTAAATGTGTTTATTCGTTTTTAGGAAGAACAGAATCTTAAATTGCAAGAACAAAGAAAGAAAGAAGAATTAAGAAAACAAGAAGAATTACAAAGACAAGCTGAAGAGGAGAAAGCTAAAAGAAAGCAGGAAGAAGAACAAGTTAGACAAGCGGAAGAGGCAAAACGAAAAGAAGAAGAAAGAAAAAAAAAGGAAGAAGATAAGAAACGGAAAGAAGAAGAAAAACGGAAACAGGAAGAAGAACAAAAAAAAAAGGAAGAGAAAAAACGTAAAGAAGAAGAAAAGAAGAAAAGAGAGGAAGAAAAACGAAAACAGGAAGAGGAAAATATTAAAAGGAAGCAGGAAGAAGAAAAAAGAAAACGGGAAGAAATTAAAAAACAAGAAGAAAAACATAAGAAAGAAGAAGAGAAAAAGAAAAAATTAGAAGAGGAACAAAGAAAACAGGAAGAAGAAAGAATCAAGTATACTAATTTTATAATGTATTGTTATTGTATATATGAACCGTTTAATATAAAAGTCAAAAAAGTTGATCGGTGGATAATGGTGGATGAAGTAAAACTTTTGTAAAATCCAATAATATCGAAGAATATTACCTTTTTTTTTTTGTAAACCACTGTAAAGTCATACCTTAAGATATGATAATGTCGTTTTTTCTTGAAAATTAAGATACATAATTATTTTATTCAATATTTTTTGGATTTGCACTACTGCTGTATCGAACTTTCCAGTGAACGTTTTTTATTTGTCCAGTTATCATACCGAGAAACTAATAAGCTAGACTCTAATATTATTCTTACACGAGATAGAATGAAGATTAAATTAATGAGATGTGGTGTTAAACCAAATAGGCAAAAAATTGACTTACACCAATTTTGCATTAAAGGACTTATATTATTCTTTTTTTATATAATACTTTAATTTTATTATTATTATTTCAGAAAAGAAACAGAAGCACGCAAGCTGCTCGAAGCTGAAGAACAGGCACGACGTACTGAACAAAGACGTCGAGAAGCGGAAGCTCTTCGTAAACTTCAAGAAAGAAGTAAAGCACCATGGGCTCAAGCACCTTGTACACCTGCTCCTACAACTCATGCTTCACTTGCAGAAATTCAGAGGCTAGAACGAGAGAAAAAAGCTGTAATTAACTATTTAACAATAAACATTTCAATTTTAGTAATGTTTCTTTCTTAATAATTTTAATTATTATAGGAGGAGCAACGATACCAGCAATTAATGCAACAGCAATTAGCACAACAAAAAGCTGTAGAAGCAGTGCAAGAAGCAGCAGTAACAGATTCATCCAAACGGTTACAGTTTAAGTGGGCAGAAAAAGCCACATCTTCTAATAAAGTTCTTCAAGTAAAAAGTCTTACGCAAATTCAACAAGAAGAGCAAGAACGCATTGCTAAGGTAAACATATACAAATATTTAATATTCAATATTACAAACCATTCAAATTATTTTTAAGCAAAATAATGGTTAAACAAATGATATATAATATATAAAACATTATATAAGGTAAGTGTAAAATTTTATTAATGTTAGTACACGGAAGATGTTTGATATATTATAAAATATTATTATATTAAATAAACTTTTAGCAACAAGAAAAAGAAAGACATGAAAAAGTAGTACAAAAAGAGTCGGCTAATGTTCTTCCTAATGCCGGTATATGGGGCACAGCATCACAATGTCTGAATTGGACTAATTCTAGCTCATCCAGTAACAATCAAGCTTGGTCTACTAATAGTAGTACTAGCGGTTTTTGGGATGATCCTACAACTATGAGATCATCTCTTACTACCAAACAGACAACAAAACCAGCAGCAACAAAATCTACTTCTAATCAACAGCCTCAACAACAGAATAATAAATCAACTAAAAATAAAGTAAAAAAAGAAGAGGAACTAGTAAAAAAATTATTCGAACAAAATACTGCCAAGCTTGACGACTTTACACAATGGTGCTACAAGGCTTTGAGTGTTATACAAACTTCTGTTCACAGTGAGTAGTAGTCCATTTATATTGTAACCATTAATTTTTTAATTTCTATTTGTTTTTATATGTATAATTTGTATATTTAGTCCCTACATTTGTTGTTTTCTTACGGGATCTTGAATCACCATATGAAGTAAAAGAATATGTACGTGTATATCTTGGCGATAGTAAACAATGCACGGAATTTGCAAAGCAATTTTTAGAAAAAAGAAGTAAATGGCGTTCAGCACAGAGACCTCAAGCGCAGGTAGATAATTTGTGTAAACCTGCACCAGCTGTAAATCCGAATGCTCCCACTGAATTTCAGGAAGTTAAGGTATTTTTTACAGGCATCACTTTTATTATAAATGTCTTAAAACGTTTAAATATTTTTCATATATAATTGTTTTATATAGGGAAAATCTAAGAAACCCAAGAAAGGAAAAATGTTTAAAGTGGACAATAGGATCCTTGGGTTTAGTGTAACTGCAGCACCTGATCGTATAAATGTGGGAGATCGCGACTACGGAGAAGATGTTTAAGAGCATTTCGTGCTATTAAAATTGAGGAAATTGTGCAGTGCTCAATTCATCAAACGGTTCGTTATTTATTGTAGATCATACAAAAGGTTCGAAAGATTCCATTGTGAGTATAATCAATTTATAAAGCATAACCAATTTTTCTGTAAAGATAATATCTACTAGAACCGATTTTAATTCATTTTATTCTATAATGGGAACCTTTGAACCTGTATGGCGTAGCATTATTATTTCTTTATTCGATTGAAGCTAGATTGTGTATCTAATTATACCCATTGTATATACTGTTTAATAACAATTTATTAAATAATTTGAAAATGTTTTGCTTTAGATATGCGACATCTAACATTGAAAAAATTTTATAAAATTTCATCATCATCATTTTAGTACATAGACGAAATACAAAGAATTTATGTCAATCGATAACTTGTATACATAGAAACATCGCAGTCGATAGCAATATGTGCTTGTAAAGGTATTAAACGGTAAATTTAACATTGTTAAAATTTATTTAAAATCATGGAAATATATATATATATATATACACACATACACATACCCCCCCACATACACATACACGCACACACACACACACACACATATATATCATTTTTGTACAGAGCACAGCATAATGTGCATCAGTGTTAAGCAATCGAGCATGTCGTATATATGAATCCTATGGATTTCTTACTTTCTAGAAAATGTCATAAAAATTCTGCTTTACATTATATTTCATAAACCGTTTAAAAAAAAAAAACAGTAAGTCGCACTTTTTCTGCAGTAAAGAAATTTTTCGTATGGTAATAGATATAATTATACTATCGTAAGAAAATGTTACATGTAATATTATATTGTTTCTAAATAATAAATGAATGAAAAAAAAGTTGCAAGCAAGATTGCTCTTGCTGTGCTTCGCATACTAACCTGTACAATAGTAACTTATGTTTATAAATACGGCAGTGTTTTCTTTTTTGTTTTTCTTTTTTTTAGAAATATAGATATACAATTTCGTATTATCTGCAGAATAAGAATTCTTTATTATTTAATAAGTTCTAAGAACTAATCATTTGTATTTGTAACTGCAGTGAAAATAATGTACAAAATAAAAAAAATTCAAATATTTGTTAATAATTTTACAAGACATTATCGAAAATATAAGAAATAATAATAATAATTATTAATAATGATGCTTGTCTATGTATGGATCTTACCAATATGACTTTTTTAATTTTTGTTTTCAATCAAATAGCTAGCATTATGGAATCGTTGCAAGATTGAATTAATATATTAAATAAAATTAAATAATTTTGTAGTTTTACTTGTAACCATAAATGTTATGTTGAAAAATTTAACTATCTGATTTCATGATGCATAAATATTTTTAGCCTTTTAATTTTTTGTTTCTAATTGAATTTATAGATTGATAACATGGCACGGATACTCTACTCTTTGCGCGGAATGTTACAACAGATCTGACCGCTCATAATATTATAATAATTGTTAATTAAGGTTCATTGGTTTTCTCTTAGAATTTATACAAAATAGTTTTAGGAGAATTCCATTGGCCCTTATATGAAAGATTTATGTATAAATAGATAAATGTACAGTAATACAATGATGATTAGGCAGAAACAGATAATTGATATTGTATCAATATTATTATTGTATCTAATGGAAAACATTAAAATAAATATTACTATATTTTCAATTGGATAGTTTTGTTTTTCGTTTTATATATTATACATAATTCAAAAAATTTTTATTTTTAGATATAACTGATTTTTCATATTTACAACGAATTTGTTAAAAATTTATATTTACTTACATTTGAATGACGTTGTTTTCTGAATGAAATTTATATAATTTTCCTTAAATTGGTAAGATAATAGAAAAAAGAATTGAATATAAAATATAGACATTTGCGTAATAATAGATTTTACATAAAAATTCTGTTGCTGCATCATCTTTTACTGGTAAGATAAAGATTATAAAAAGGGAAACGTTATATAAGACATTGTATAATTCATATTTTTTTCTTATACATTAATAATAATATCTATATCTTGGATATATTATTCTTATTGCTTACTTATAAAGTTTTGTATTTATTTTATAAACATTTTTAACAATAATATATGATTATAAAAGTATTTAAAGTAAACATATAGTGAGTGTAGAAAGTATTCGTTGTTTTATACAAAGGCATATTTCTTTGCCATGTTTTATACTTTTTCATAAGGTAATATAAAAGTTAAAAAATTACCACATATTTTAACTATTAAATATAATGAAGATAAACTTACAAAAATAATAACTTAAAAGAAAAAATAGATAATTTATTTTTTTCTATTATAAAAAAATATATTATTAAAAAATGTATTATTAGGATTACACACACACATACAAAACTGTGTATATAAACACTAACACAACACATAACACTTAAGGCAGATTTACAAAATTATATACAATTTCTTCTGATAAACTATTATTTTCTTATATTTAATTTCATTAAATTTATTAGTTAAGATACATATATTAATTTTAATTATATAATATTTTATAATCAAAGTGTAGAATGTTACAAAGGAATATGCGTTCGTATAAAATTCTAATAAATATAAAAAATACTTTATACATACAGTTTTTGTATACTATATAAAAGGTGTAGTGATATAAAAAGACAATTTAGTTTAAATGGTCCAAAAAAGATTTATGTTTCCTTGGTAAATCATAAATAATCGATAAAATAATTGAATAAATTTTACTAAAGATTTCCTCTTTTTTTTTTACTATTTTCTCTCCTTTGACGATGCTATATGTTTTTCTTTATAATCCTTTACAATGTCAATATACTGAAAATATATTGGGTCACATATGTTTCGATCTAACTATAAATATATATAAAATCTTATATCTTACCTTTCTAGGAACCATATATTCTAAAATTTTTAATATAATATAACACAGTGATACAACTAGCAGATATGGTAATACACCACTCTGAATATAGCTTGTTAATTGTTGACCTAAATTTTTCTTTGCTTCATTTGAGACTAAGTTGTAAACAATTTCAGTTCTTTTACTGATGTTGAACCAATTATAAAATAAACTTATTCTTCTATGCACATCAAATGGATGACTTATATTTCCTTTCATATAGTCAGACATAGCTTGTTCTAATCCTTTAATAAGATCTGATACTGTTGGTTCCACCAAGTAAATCAAATCTGGAGGTAATACTTCAGGTATTCCTCCGACTTTAGTAGATACAACTTGTAAACTAAAAAGAAAAAAAAAGTAATGTAAAAGCAATGTTTTTATAATTTTTATGTATATCTTTAAAAAAATACATACCCACAAGAGGCAGCTTCAACAATTGCCATACAATAAGCTTCCGTGAGACTAGTATTTAAAAAAATATGACCTTTATTTAAAACATGTTTGACCTGAGCATGTTCCAAACTTCCAAGCAAGGTAACCCTGTGCTGTAATAAATTTCTTTCTCGTATTTCTTCTATAAGCCATCGTTTTGGACCATCCCCTCCAATTAAGAAGTTTACATTTTTATGTCGCGAACATATTTCAGGTATTACATGAGCTAGGAGATCTACACCTTTTCGGTATACTAATCGTGATACTACTACTATAGTAACTGTAAAAGCAATAATCAAAAAATTTATATTATACCAATTAATTATGTATAACAGATAATTTAATAAAATAAATAATAAAAACATAATTTAAACATATAAATATTAAACACTTACTGAAATCATTATTACGTTTGTTAATGTCTGGTGTAAAAAGCATGGTATCCACAGCATTTGGAATAACAGATACTTTTTCTTTATGAACTTTTGCTCGCAAAACAGTATTTTCTTTTCCTATATGCGATACGCATATACAATGATTACAATCTGCTAAAGAAATTTCTAAAAATTTATTTGTTAAAATAGCAGATGCATCTGCAAATCCAAACAATGAATGATCTGTGAATACCGTCTGAAAAAGAAAATTTATTTTAGTAACATTTTAATAATACTTCATAAGTAAATTTATCACAGATTACTGTAATAAATTTGCATATTACCTTTAATCCCATTAATCTGCCAATTAACATTCCTTCGTGCGCTAAAGCAGAAAATGCAGAATGTCCGTGTATTATCTCTATTTCTTCTCTAATAAGTATATATCGAATTAGAGGAATAGAACATATCATCGTTGGCAAGATACATTGATTATAAAATACTTTGACTGGAATATAATATACCTTTAATGTAAAAGAAAAATAAAGTTTGAATTTAGCAAAAGTTTGCTAAAAGTATTTCAAAATCTTATGCATATAAAGTTATACCTTTAATCCATTGGTCATATAACGTATCCCAATTCGATCTTTGTACGAATGTGTTAATATCACAACCTTATGTCCTCGTTCTAATAAACATTGTGACAAATTAAATATATGCTCTTCAACGCCACCCATATTAGGATAAAAAAAGTCAGATACCATGCTGCAAAATTTCATACTGATGAATACTTTTCTAAGCGCAAATTAAATAACCAATAAAAAGATTATTTTATTTATTTTTTATAATAAAAATTGAATACAAACCATATTTTATGTTGTAAGTTCATCATCATTGCTTCTCTACAACCGCTTTATTTATATTATGTCTGGAAATATTTTATAGGTTAATTTTTACGTCATTATCAACTTGAACAATATGATATTGTATTTACTTTATATTATTATATCTACTTTTGTGATTGTTACACAATCCTTTATTTGAATAGTTTTTTTAATTATGTGATCACAGATTAATTAATGTTAAATAATTGCAAGTTACAGTGAACATTATATTCTTGCTTATGAAATATTACGTAATTATAATAATTATTTTTGTTTTAATTCATTGAGTCGAAATTACAAGTTAAATAGATTTAAAAAATTTTTAAGAACGAATGTTTAATAAGAAATAAGTAAAAAGAATATGTTATTGCATGTGTATAACAGGTGATAACCAGAATATTTGAAAAACCTGAAATTTAAATTTATTCTGATTCTTAAATCCTATTGTAATGATTAAATTATATCTTTTGGACAATTTTTATTAAAAATTATAAAGGTTACGGGAAATTTTGTTGATCTTTATTACACGTGTTTCATAGAACAAAACTCAGATGGTGTCGAGCAGTTACTTCGTAATTTTGCTACTGTACCGTTTTGGCGCTATTGTAGCTAGCAGGGAAATTTCAAATATGCATTTCATTGCTCTTACTTTGTAAATCTCTTTATTTTATCAATATCGATATGTCCAACATATAGATATGCATTGTGTATTTAATTTTAATTTATCACGTTACTTTGAAGAAACAAATAAGCTATAGATTTTTAAACAATTATTCCTATAATGAATAAATATCATTGATTATAATCCATCAGTAATAATTATCATTCAAAATAACATAATGTTTATTATCGCGGGCTATCCGTTAGTGATTCAATTTTATTATTATTTTTACTACAATAAAAATATCTGTTTTACTGTGATGCAGTCTTTATTCGCTCGACGTACGTTTCATCTTTTTCAATTATTTCTCTTCTTCTGCGCTTTCAACTATTTTCACATATCATCTTTCCTTCTCTCATTCTTTCTCTCTCAGTTATTCTAAACTATTTCGCACAATTGCGCAGGCGCCAAATTTAAATAGTTCTACATTTTGTGTACACTTTAATATGTTTCTCTAATCCTTCCGCGGGTTAGTTCTTTTAGGCCATTTTAGATACAGTTATCTTTTTATATTACTTATTATTTTTGACTCAATGTTATTTAAAAATATGTTATTCGATTTATATACATATATAGAAATTTATTATCATCTCGATCGAACCCAAAAAATGATGTTTGTAAGAGAAGCTATGTTCTGATGTATGACAAAGATATAATCGTAATCATGTCTCAGCTTAATAATTCATTTCCCTTTTTTTTTGAATTCATCGAAAAAACCCAAAGATTTATACAGTTTACTGGATCAGATCCAGTTATCTTAGAATTAATTATGTAGACTTTACCAAACCCTGGGAATAATTTTTCTTTCAAGGATTTGTTCTTTTCATATCTCTTTTTTTCACACATCCTTTATATATATATCTATATATGTAGGATCATGATTACGTCGTATAATAAATATAATACAAGAAATGATTTTCATTTGTAACGTTATTGTGTATAATATATTATCTCTTCATCGATACACGATTACCATTGATAACTTATGAAATAATGCACAATGTCATTAATTTAATCCTACCATTTTGTTTCATCAAAGAACATTGCTGTCGTGTCACAAAAAGATAACGCTTGCGCTATTTACGCTTCTTGTCTTAGGCACTATTAAAATTTAAATCTTAAAATTTAAATCACTCCATGTGTCTATATTAGTAAGACCATTAGTTTTAACAATGTCTTTGTTTCTTTCTTTGTCAATTTCTAAAAACATTTAAAAAGAACACTTGAGATCAAACCATATGACAAAATAAACGAAGGACGAGGAATTACGATAATTTTTGCAATGGTGCAAATGTAAACATATGTATTAGTTTTTTATTATTATTATTAATATATATAATATTATTAAATATATAAACTAATTTATTTATTATTATTAATATATTGTTTATTATTATAACGCATTGTTTCAGGCAGATGCAAAAAAAGTAATGCACATATGAGAAGAGAAATCACACATTTTGTTTTTTTTTACAGAATACATATTGACTTTGTACTTATCAACTGTTTTGTAAAAATGGACGATTATATATTGCCTTATGTCTCATTATAAAATCAATTTTTTAATTCACACCCACTAATGGCGTACTTATTTACATAAACATATACAACGATACCGATGCTCTCAATGCTTTTTTAGTTTATTTTTTTCTCACTCGTCATTATGTGTGACGATACATGTTTCGAACGATATTGGATGAACAGGTTTAAATGCCACACCATGTACAATACAGGATTGGTCGGAAATAAAAGGAGACGGAGATAATAGGCGTAGCCAAACGGCGATGGTCAAGCGAATCCTGGTTCGTGTCTTTCTCTTGACTAAGCTTCACTGACCATGCTTATCAGTTGCAACGTCATTATGTAATATGCACGCCATTGTTGCGCCTTGTCACTGCAACCACCGATATATTCGGTGTTTCGAAGAACATATGCAAAATGATAAAAACAAAGGATCCGTTGCTTAAAGGACTTCTAGTACTCTAGTACTCATTCATCGAGAGAAGTAAAAAATGTTATATTAACAATAAAGGTTTCTAAGAACAATCCTTTCGACGTAGAATCTACCTGAAATATAATTTGTGTTTTGTAATTAATATTAACTAATAATATTATACATTATTTTCAATTGATTTTTTAAATATTAATTTCGAAGTAACATTTCGAAGTAACATAATTTAAAATTCATTTAAGAATAACTTAAGAAATGCCATGATCTCAGAAGATCATAAAAAAAATGTCCATTCAAGCGTAAATCAAGAAAATAAATAAAATAAATATAAAAGAGATTTTGTAACAAGTCAGTAGGTAAAATAAAGACACTCAACGACAAGCAATTATATATATTATTTTTTTTCAACTTAAAAGTATAATATTAGTTTTACGTATTGATACACTCTGTCGAAAAATGTATATGCTTAAAAAATTACAAAAAAACTATTCATTGATACAACATTACAAAAAGCAGAACGTATTTTTACTCTTAAATATTTTTACTCTTTTTGTATCATTTTTATATCATTATATTGCGTAATTTCTATCTATTAGACACATTTTTGTAAATTTTATTTTTAAAATAAATGTAATAGATGCGCATTGCGAGGAAAGTATTTTTATAATTTGATTTTTATGAACCATCTTGTGTATAAGGTTAGGCATCGATCAGAATTAATATTTTTCAAATCCATATAAAACATGTGTACGTCGAAAAATTATTTTATAAATAATACATGTATGTAATTAAAAATTCGATTTTCTAATAATACAATGAAACTGTAAAAGATAGATAGATTGATAGAGAGAAAAAGAAAGAGAAGCTTACATTTTATGGGTTTTTATTTTTTGCTTTATTTAATTTTTTCTACTTCTCTAGCTTTTATCTTTCTATGTATTTTTTTCTCTTATTTATGTAGGATATTTTTCGTAATCCTATCTGGAAGATATACATTAACTAATTCCGCACACTTTTTCTTGGTTAACAAGAATTTTATTAACAAAGATATTATAACAAAGATATTACAACTAAGATACTACAACTTTTTATTTTTTCTCTGGTCTATTCAAGATTTTACTCTTTACTCTGTCGTTACTCTCTGCTGTTAATTTCTCTCTGTTGTTATCCTCTGTTCGTTCACTCAAGACTGCACTCGTTACTCTGTTTTTTTCTTTACGTCACCCCATAGCCTTTTCAACCCCACTCGCATTCGTATCTATGCACTTAACAATTCTTACGGCCATTTGTCGTTATTTTGTCGCCTATCTTTCTTACGCTGTACTTCCATAAACTAACGCACTTCTCTAAGGACAGACCATACTTTGATAGATTGCCGATCGGCTCGTTTTACACACACAAACAACATAATTGAGGCTAAACTTTCCTCTTTTGTTTAGAACTGATTACTATCCCTGGTTTTTTAATACGTCATATTTTACGTCATCAATGAGAGCAATTCTCGATCGATTATTATAGGCGAGGTCTCATTTTAAAGACTAAGATTTAATCTACAGCGCTGCTTGTGCTGAATTTTGAAAAAGCATTACTTGCTTTGAAAAAAATCGTGTTAACAAATGATACTCTTCCGAGAACAGTTTATGCGCAAATAAAAAACTTTTTCGAAATTTAGATAAAACGTCGTATATTAAACCTTCTCCTTTAAAATGAGATCTTGTTTATCAAAATTAGTCAAAAATTATTTCTCTTCTTATTGATAGCATAAATGTTGTTTTCGATATTTTTCGTAAAGAAAACATTTAATACTATGGCATCCCTTGAAATTTGCAGCAAAAAAGATGAAACTTGTACCCTGATTACAGATTTTCATATACACTGATTTGAATAGTGTATGTTTTATATCCGTGAAGTAGAGACTGTCTGCTTAGTTGTGTGCGTAAATAACTGTTGCTCAGATTTTTTGAACATTTCCAAACGCAAAGAAGATAGGTTTTACGATGCTCGCACGAAGAAACTACGGTAACTTACTCGATTATTTTAATGAACTTTGGCCAGATAATTCTATGGCAAAAATGTGTCCAATAATTATATTAAGTTTCTAAAGAATTATAAATTTTGGAAACTTTGTAGTTTCTTTTAGACTTTATAAACTAAAAAGAAAAAGATTCTATAAGTAATGAATAGTACATTGACAGCGTCCAGATTCGTAATTCATGAATTCTAGGTGTTCGAGGCCAACAAGATTCCGGTGGTTTTTTTTTATTGTATCGATTTGTAAAAGAAAGTAATGAAATAATTTACTCTTTTTTCTTTATTTGAATAAACTTGATAATTTAGTAAGGTGTTATTACCCATACTCTTATATTTATTTCCTCCAGTGATGACTGAAGTGAATTTCGCGGTGATCTGTGCAAGATAGAACATACCAGCAATATAATTTTGTTCGATGACAAATGAATATAAAGTATGTACATTTGTCGATTATTTTTTTAATATTAACAATCAGTGAATATATATATTATATATTATTTTTAATAAAGATCAAAACATGAGTTTGTTTCTACATCATCTACGAGATTTTTTTCCTGCTGCTGTTCTATTAGGATTCCCTCTGTAGGAGTTCACTTCTAATTATTACGATTACTACGATTATTACTATAATAATAATATGTAGTGTAATAATATAGTAACAAAAACAGCAGAAAGAAGAAGAAAGAGAGAATATACTTATATTGTATACATCGTGACACATATGATGATGGTAATTTATGATAAAAAAAGGAAAAATATATCATTTTACACGGTGATTTGATGCGCGAATTTTCAACAAATCCTGTCCTTGATAATTTCGACGCATGATTGACAATCTAATACAAACGACATAGGAAGAAAAATACAAAACGTTTCTTTTATTTTCATTCCCTATGTTTCTCTGTTTTACTGATCTTATGATCGTTATGCATTTGTTTCCACACAGTTTCTTACTCACTATTAGTTAAAGCTAATTGTTTTTATTTTAATATTCTTGTCAATATATAATGAATATGATGATTGTCCAGTATATAAATCGTTTATTACAAGAGAAATATTAAATCGAGATTACAATTGTCGCGGTCGTGCAATATGTTAATCTGCTCTATCGCCTAACTTAATTATTCTAAATTCTTTTATATGGAGTCCTTTCTAAGGAAAAGTATATCAAGTATATTCGGAGGTAAGTAAAGAATGCCAGGTTTATTTAATAACGGTAATTACGATGCCAGATAGATATTATCTGCAAGGTTAGTAGTCGTAAGAATTGAATGATAAAATAAATTTTTCGAAAAAATTGGTACCAAAATTTATTATAACATACATTAGAATGATTCTCCTTCTCATCGTTACAACTATTCTATAAAATAAATATGTATAAATTTTTGATATCTAAACTAATAAACATGTGTTATTTTTCAAACAAAATAAATACATATATGTTAATTTTCGATATCTAAATTAATATTTATTCACGAATAAAGTATTGATAACGCTGAACATCTTATTTACGATTAAAATGCATTTGATACATGACAAAAGTCCCATTATGCAATCGATTAATGACTAGATGATTTTATGGGTATTTTTCTTTAATCTTACTATCTTTTACAATTCGCAATTTAAATTATTTAAGAAGTGATCGATTCGCGATTCTGATTTGTGTCAAATATCTGATGATAGTCTTGTGTTCCTTTCTCGGAACTTATTCCCGAGGAAAGATTTGCTGTGCCTTTTTGTAAACACAAGGTCGACACTTTGCTATTGTAGACATTTTTCTTCTATTTTGCTGTCAATTATCTGAAAATAACAGTATTTTATAGTAGATTAATGTTATATTTATGATATATAAAAATTTTTAAAACTTACTTTCTGTAGTCCATAATCATACGAGATATGTTGTACAGACAAAAACATCGATTTGAACAATGTGATTGTGGTTCTTATATATGGTATTGGTTCTGGATTATATTTCATGGATGCTTGCAATCTCACATAAAATGAAAGGATGGCGTTTTTTAGATCTCGTTCCAAATATAATTGCTTATATTCAGGAGATAATATATTAAAGAATGCATTTACCCACGTTTTGGATTTTTCCAATTCAAGTACAAGCTGGAAGATAACGTTTGGAAATTTGTTTGACAATAACGAGAAATAGAAAAAGAAAAAATGACGAACCTGTTCACAATTAACAGATGTTAATTTCTCCGCCATAATAACAAAGACTGTTTTGTAGTTCTTCCTCCGATAACGATTGTAACTGTTGGTTTACAAGTTCTTTCATTAGTTGAGGAGCATCGTCTATCAAAATTAGCCGACTTTTAAATCCTTTGGCTTCTAATTGTCGTGCGAGTTCAATTGTTACAAACGATCCGAATGAGTATCCCATTAAAATAAATTTTTTTCGATCTTTAAGTTTCTCTAGTATATGCTGTAATATATAAAGTTACATACCATTTTAATATAACAGATTGAATAATATTTAATTTAATCAAACATATCTTTAGTAAAAGAGTATACCGGTAGAAATGAAAGGGCCATTTCTTTTATAGTTTCTAATTCATAATTTGTCCCAAGTTGGAAACAAGTCGCTGGTGACTTAATTTTCGATTCTAATGTTTTGAAAATGATACCATAGCCTTCGATACCTGGAATGAAGAATATTTCGCTTCGACCTTCTTCTGGGTTAGTTTTAAGGGAAATAATTACTTCGAAGGAAAGTTTTTCGCTGAACAATTGAATCAATATCTTTGTACCAAATAATATTTTGTCGGTAGCAATTTCAATACGATTATTATCACCTGTTTGCTTATTATCTATTTCCATAAGTTTTGCAAAGTTTAAGCTGCGAATATTTTCTGCGTTGAGATATATTTCATACTCGCGCTCTAAAGTTTGTTTTATTTTTACACTCATCATAGAATCCATTCCAAGTTCAACCAAGGAAGTTGTTGATTGATACTCTTCAAGTCTTTAATAACTATAATCAAAAATTCTTTATTTAAATAAGATAAAAAAAAAAGCTGGCGGAAACAAAATAACATTATTAAATGTAGCAATAACCATGAATAAACCGAAATTTACACATCATTTTTAAGATAGCATTTACGACATTGTCCGCACAGTCGTCACCTAATCGTTTTACAGCGACTATCATACTAACAACTATATCCTGTACCAAAAATCGATTGATATTTCTAAACATGATATAATTTTTTGCTGTCGAGTACCGCCGATGACAAGTTCTTTGTCGTTATCCTGTATGTCCGCGACAAGACCGACGTCTCCAATCGCTCCCCATTGAATAGCTAATGCAGGCAAACCTTCTACTCTTTTTTCGTATATTTTTTCCATAACGGAATTCGTCATATAATAATTCGTTTGACCAGCATTCCCCCTTCCGCACGAGACGGAAGAGAAGACTACGAAATGCCGAAGATTTGGACAAAGTTTTCTAGTAACTTCGTCCAAATGTTTCGTTGTTCAGGCTTTTCCTTTGAAACATTCTTTAAAAGTTTTCATCGTTTGGTTACGACAAATACGGTCTTCCAAAGAAACCGCGAGGTTAAATATACCATCGACAGAACCTTTATCTATTGCTGATTTTACTATAAGCTTGCAGTCTTCTCGTTTAGCTGCATCGAAACCGACAAGGATCTTAATATTCATGCCATATGATTCCCATCACTTGATTCTCATTTGTTGATAACCATTCTTTAAGGCGTTTCGCGAAGTAATGAAAATATTTTTAGGATTTCGAAGAACCAACCAATCGATTAATTCTAAACCAAAACCACCAAGCCGCTAATAATTATATAACTTTTGTTCAGGAAACATGTATAATAGGGTTCAGCCAAGATTGGTGTATTCATTGGTTCATTTTCTTCGTATATCTTTATGAGTACCTACGAAATTCAAGATGAATTTCGAGTTATAATTTAAGATAGTACAAATAAATGAATATTAAAACAACGACTACAACTTACTTTTCCAATATGTTTTCCAGCAGCCATGAATCTGAAGGCTTTCTCTACTTAATCTTTGCCGAAGATTGTTCTTACAATCTCTCTTGAACTTATTTCATTTCTGATTCCGTCCTTGGTAACTATAATTTGATCTAACATTACAGCGTGAAAACTGATCTCCTTCGAAAAGACATCGATGTCTAACGGATTATTTGTGGCTAAGTCAAACTTTCCAATTTCTAAAAATCGTTCTCCATAGGCAAAGATGCTAGAAGTTTTTCTTCCGCTAAAGAATTTAAAACTATATCTACACCTCTACCGTTGATTTCTTGCGAAATCATTTGTTCGAAGCTAGTAGAATTTTCAATATGATTATCATTGATACTGGGAAATGTTTCTTTAACGAATTTACGTTTTTCTGATGTATCAACGCTACAATGGTAGTAAATACTTCACAGTCTACGTAAAGAGCTAAGGTAATCGCGGCTTGGCCAACACCACCAGCACCAGAGTGGATAAGTATTCTATTACCCTTTTTCAAACCTCCGTTAATATAAAGAGCAGCACTAGATGTGGAATATATGCATGATACTGTTGCTGCATCTTCCAAACTCCAAATTTCATGTACGGCCCAAGAAAAAGTGTCATCCATTTGGCAAAGATTTGATATGCATCTGAAAAAATGTTATTCATTTCATTTTCTTTCATTCTCTATTATTTTCTATATGCGATTAAATCTCAATCTTATGATTTTTAATCAGCTCACTTATTTGAAGTAAGTCCTATAATACGTTGACCACCAATACTGATTCCGCTATATTCAAATCCAAGTACATAGTCAACATCTTTTCTGTCCTGTTGAAACACATCTAATCCTATTTTACCTGTTGCCAACATCGCGTCTTTAAAGTTTAACGATACATAATGAATGCCAACAAGATCTTCCTTTTGATAGTCTTTCGTAATTGATCCTTCGAGCCATCGTAACGAACTTAAATCTCTGCATGATTGTTAAAAAGTATTATTGTACGAATTTTATGGCATTATTTCATGATATTTGATGAAAATTTAATAAAATGTTCATACATACCAACTGATTAACGAAGGCTTGATAGATAGACTTTGGTTCACGAGATGGAAGTAGTTGATGCCTATATGATCTCCATACGTTTGTTGAACGTAAAACATTGATGACAAGATTGGTTTCGAATTGTTCCGAATAAAGGGGCAATTCTAAAGAAAATTTCGGGGCTTTAAGATCCTGGACTAAAACAGCTCGGAAGATTTTGCCTCCAGGTTCTGTCTGTAAACAATTAATGAATCCTAAGAGATCACATTCAAAGTTTCTTTCTTCAAAAAGCATCACTCTCGTGTTATCTTTTTGTGTTTCATTGACAAGCATATTTTGTACTTCTTTCAACCAGTTAAATTCATTGCTCCTAACATTAATAAATTGAGTATATTTCGAAATTTTCTTGATCTTCCTTAACAATATCCACGATTCCTCGGAAATGCGTTTCTCCAAAACTATACTTAATCGAAATTCCTTTAGAATAGAATAGTCCAATGGTATATTTTCCTTTTCGTGCGATAAAAGGAAAGCTCCATCTTTTGCAGATTTTAAAAGTTGTTTTAAACTGTCCATTTTTTCATTGGTTAATAAATAACATCCAACTGCTAATATCGCTATATCATCTGTTCGTACTTTTTTCGATTCTAAAATTTCAACATTTTTAAGAACGTTTTCTTAGCCAAATTTCTTTGGTGGTGCAAATAAATTAATGCTTGCTTGGATCGAAGGTAAATTGGCTAGAATGTCTCTCAACAATGGAGAAACAAGTTTCTCTGCTGATATATTGTCATTATCCTCAACGAATTCTATTGTTTTCACTTTTGTCATTGGTATATTCTCAAGAGTAATATTCATAGATAACATTAATATTTCGCGTAATGACATTTCCTTTCTATCACGATAGGCAGTTAATTTATGTTCTTCGATAATTGTATCAGTGACAGATTTCTTCTGAGCAATCTCATTAGCCCTAGTATTATGAATCTCCACACCCTCTGCTACAATCACATCAATATACTCTAGTAATTGTACAGGTACATCTGAAATAATATTATTGAATATAAAATAATTCGCTATATAACTTCACTTTGCATTAAAAATAAATATTTACATTTTTTATTGGTTGTCAAACTTTGCAGATATCGTTGATGAGTTATAGTATCTTTTATCAATTTTCGAATTCCAGCCGGTACGAATAAACTTCGGCTATTTAAAGCGAGTATTTTCATCTGCAATAAGTTGTAGCAATAAATGCTACCCAATTTTTTTTCCATTCCACATGTCCTTTTTTCCCGGAACGGAGGCACTGTGTAAACTTCGAAAGAGGCTGCTATATTGGTAACCATGTAGCTTCAACTCTTTATAAATACCTTTCGCACCTAATTCTTCCTTCTCATTGCCAACATTTGCTTTGATTAGATCAAGGGATATTTTTTCCTTCGATAAGTTTGTTGCAACACGAATCAATCCAGTAACAATAGTAAGACCATCTTCGACTACTTCGAAGTTACCAATGTTCGTTCGTAGAACGACATATATTAAATTCTTTAAAACAATATATAGATACAAATTGTGGAAAGTATGTACCTTTCTGAATCATGACTATCATTTCAATATTGCCTTCTTTTGGAATGATGGTAGCTCGATTAAATTTTACATTTTCAATGACAACAGATACTTCCGTGTAAAATTGTCCTATTATCATGCCGAAAGTTTCCCAAACCAAGCACATATATCTTGTGGCTGGAAACAAATTTCTGCCATCGACCACGTGACCACTAAAGTACTGAAATTCGTCATAAGCGATCCATATTTCAAATATTCATTCACCAGAATTAATTCTCTCTTATCTTTTGTAATCTGCCACAAACCAGTGATCCGAATGTTTCCATCTAAACACATTATAACGTTGAATTTTTACATTACATTCAGAAGAAATAATTATTAGTTCTTTTCGTTTTCTATATTCTCCTAATTCTTACATAATGAGTGGAGATATCATTGGAGTACTTCGACTGACCGGATATTCTACGTGTGGATATAATTTAGCAAGATCTAACTGTAAACCGGTATTATAGAACTTCCTTAATGCTTGTAGAAAAATGACCACGTTATCTTTATCATCTGGATGATTTAATGCAATATTCCTAAAAATATTTCTAAAAATATGGTTGGTTGCAACGTTTTTCTTAAAATCACTTGTAATAGATTTTGCGGTGCAATTTCAATCGTGACAACATTGTCGGGAATGAGCTAATGTTTCCTCAAAGAGTACAGATTTCAACATGTTATTGGTATGATACTCAGCTGACGAGAGTTTTGCGGCTGATATCGACCATTCGTTTCATGGCACCGATGTACTGGACCATTTTTATATAGTTGTAAATATTCGTATTTACAACTAATATTGTTTTCACTTCGTATAAATTACTATCATCATGATAGCGACTGATTATCCGTTATAAAATAACTTCGAAGAGAAAGTAAAACGTTAGATAAAATAAAAATATTTTTCAAAAGAAATCAAAAACATTCTTATTCCTTTTGGAATTTGCGAGATGATCCAAGAGGTTTTCCCCATATTGACTCAATGAAAAATAAAATATCACCATAGGCTGCCATTTATTTAGAATTAAAGAACGTAACCATAAATAGGGACAACAACAAAGCTATTCCGTTTGTTTTGAAATAGAGAATATTAACAGGTTGAATGCCACGCCAATTTTACCGGGATTGTCCGTGGCGCCACGATGAATTTCCTATTTAGCGATACATATAATGTTGAAATATTATTTGCAATAGATAAGTTACAGCGTATAAACATGTTTGGCATGTTAATTGCGGCGGGGGTCACTGGTGAATAATAGTGTCCAGTTGTTGAGTAATAGTGTCACGATTTTATTATTTTCTAGAGTGTTAAACAATCAGGTAAGAACCTCTATTATACTTTTATATACTACAAAAATTTTTGCATTTCGTATCTCCTATTTAATTTTTTAGTTAACCCATAAAGTTATGATTTCAAATGAAGATTCTGCGTTAAGCAATTCAACTGATGATATATTTTTACCAAATCCTTCCAAACGATGCCGAGTGTTGTCAGATAGTAAGGAAAGTTCCTCGAGCAGTTTCTTTGATATGATAATACCATATTCAGTACGTCGCCGTCGAATTTAATCATATAGTGAAAGCGATTCGAAAATAATACACAAGAAGAGGTACGTAATATAAATTGGCATATGCCTTCGTGTAATCAACCAAAGATTATATTTTCTAATTCATCGGGGATCAATACACATCATTCTAAAATTTTTGAGTTTACTGAACCGCATAGACTTTATTGTCTTTTTGTTTCGAATGAAATATTTGAAATAATTGCAAACCGAACAAATAAATATGCTGCGAAAATAGTATTAGAACAGTCGTCTTGATAGATGGATTGAAACAAATCCGAATGAAATAAAAAGATTTTTTGGCTTAATTATATGGATGGGATTAATGCGATTACCCAAAATTCACCTGTTAGAAATGAAGAATATCACCAGACATTCCCAAGTACAGTGATGTCGAGAAATCGATTTGAATTACTTTTACGGTTTATTCATTTTAGTAACAATGAAGAAAACGATCCTAGTAATAGATTATCCAAAATTATTCACATTATCGATATATTAAACAGAAGTTTTAAAGAATACTACAATCCAAATGAAATATTATGCGTAGACGAATCATTGGTCCACTTCCAAGGCCGCATAATATTTCGACAATATTTGAAACTGAAACGGCATCGATATGGAATTAAAGTTTTTAAATTATGCTGTGATGCAGGATATACTTATTCTTTCCAAGTATACTCGGGAAAAGAAAAAAATAGAGATAAAACAGCAGGAACTGTATCGTCCAAGATTGTAATGTCTCTTTGCAAAGATATTAGATGGACCGGAAAGTAATGTCGCTTTCTTAAATTAAATTCAAACGAATAAATTTTTAACAAGTTTTTATTTTTAATCAATAATGTAATCACCTTTGTTATCAACAACCTTTTGCCATCTAATGTGCAAATTTTCAATGCCGGACCAATAAAAATCAATTGGTTTTTGAGTAAAATATCTCGAGATGGCATTTTGGACATCATCCAAATTTTCAAATTTTTTGCCACTAAGAAAATGTTGTAGCGATCGGAATAAATGGAAATCCGAGAGTGCGATATCGGGCGAGTATGGTGGGTGAGGCAGTACCTCCCATCCCAATTCATTAATTTTTTCCAAGGTTCGTCTTGCACAGTGCGGTCTCTCATTGTCGTGTTATAGAATAACGCCTTTTCTGTTGACAATCGCCGGATACTTTTCGATTAAAAATTGGTTCACTCGATCCAATTGTTCACAATAAAGATCTACATTAACAGTTTGTCCAGGTTTCAGCACTTCAAAATGAACAATTCCATGTATACTCCACCAAACACACAGAAGCGTCTTTTTGGGATGTAAATCCGGCTTCGCAGTACTTCGTGGTGATTCATTTGGAGAGAGCCAATGCCTTTTGCGTTTTGGATATATAGGACCCATTTTTCGTCTCCAGTGATCAAGCGATCAAAAAACGGTTCTGTATGGTGCCGTTGAAGCAATACGTTGCTTGTGATGGATCGGTTGGCTTTGTTCTCTTTGGACAGATTATGGGGGACCCAAACACCTGCTCTGCTTATTTTTCCAATCTGCTGCAAATGTTCTTGGATGGTCGACCAAGATTGGTTAAAGGTGTTTGAGAGTTTCTCGATTATCTGACATGGATTTGCTTCCACTTCTGCCCTTAGCATGTCTAATGTTGTTGGTCTTCCTGATCGGTAGGAGTCAGAGAGATCAAAATTACCGGATCTGAACTTAGAGAACCATCTCTGGCATTTACGAACGTCTAATGCACTTGGATAAACATCGCAAATGTTTTTGATCGCAACTGTTGCGTTACTACCGTTGCGAAACTCAAAAAGCATACAATGTCGGATATGCTCTTTTGGTATTTGGCTGGTCATTTCATCCGAAATTGCAAAAAAAAATCTAATATTTAATTATTTAGAAGTGAACAAGTCACAATAACTTTAAAATGTCTTTGACACGACTTCGAAGTACACAATGAGCTGACAAATGACAATCAAATATCGACATGCGCAGAAACGACATTACTTTCCGGTCCAGCTAATATATTGGGTAAAGGGCATACTGTTTGCACAGACAACTGATATACGAATGTTGATCTGGCAGAAAAGTTAATAGGAAAGAATACACATTTAATGGGTACACTACGGAAAAATCGACGTGGAAAGTCAGTAGAAGTAATATCCAAAAAATTAAAACGTGGAGAACTCATTGCTCGCGAAAATAAATCCAGAATAACAATATTAAAATGGAAAGACAAGAGAGACGTATTAATGCTTTTAACGAAACATTCGGCAGAAATGACTACTGTACATAAGAAATTTTATTCGTGTGAAAAACCAAAAATGGTTGTGGAATATAATCTAGGAAAATCCTCAGTCGATTTATCAGACCAAATGATAGCTTATAATTCACCAATACGCAAAACTTTAAAGTGGTATAGAAAATTAGCAACAGAACTGTTATTGAATACATGTATGATAAATTCAATGATATTATTCAGTCAGATAACAAGAAAAGATATTCAAATTTTCGACTTCAGAATGAAAGTTGTATTGTATTTAACAAAATGTTGTGATAAAGATGCTGAAGTTTCCATTTCTCCACGTGAAAGCTTGCTGAGAAAACCATGACATGAATTAAAAGCAATGCCGGGAAAAGCTCGAACGGTGCGAAGTTTTGAAAAATTTGTTACCAAAAAAATTCAAAGAAGCTAGGAAGAATAATTGCAAAAAACTGTAGCAAAAAAGTCATGACATATTGTAAAGAATATGCTGGTTCATCCTTTCTTTATTTAGAATGTTTCAATACGACACATCTTAACATCAAAACTACTTTCAGATGTTTTATACTGCATTCATTTCTTCACACTACTACATTAACGATGATAATAATAAAAAATTATAAGTTTTGTCATTTGTCTAAATTTTTTATTTTTTTTCAATCTGGACACGCCGGTCACCGGTTGCCCCCATGGCGTCACAGCCAAGTTAAGTGTCGGTCACCGATGACCCCCGTGGCATTCAACCTGTTAATCTAGTCATTTTCATCTTCGCTATGTCAACAGGATCGGTCTGCGTCTTTATTCACCATTCAAGTTTATTCTTTTTTCAATTACTCTTATCATCGCAAGGAAATGAACGTTCAATTAGCAGATCTGAATAGTTTATTGCTAACGAAATTTATTCATACTACGACCAATGTTCTATCTGAGCGAGCAAGCAAAAGTCTGTTAACAGAAGCCTGTTAACTTATCACTAATATACGAAGAATCTTTTTCTAAGAAAAACATACTCATCTTCATGGGAAATCGAAAACAGAAATGCAATTAAAACAGGAAATGGAGCTGGTCCCAATTGCTGATATATAATACAGGTGATGATTAATACTTGGACTGGATAAATCCACATATAATGAATACTGTATATTATATATGATCTAATTTGTTAGTGTTATTACCCAGGATATTAAACATTTGAAAAAGTCAATATACGTTGTTGCAACAATCTAACATTTCTTATGTTTCATAAATTATTATTATTATTTTATTCAGTAGACTTATTTGATCATTCTTATCAGATCTTATTTCATATATCATTTATAATTTCATTTATAATTATACAATCTATAAATAATTAATTATAATATATATAGTATATATATTATTTATTTTTATTTTATATTATATATAGTTTATTTAGTTTTATATTATATATAGTTATAATTAAATTAGTTTAGAAATAATAAAAACAAAAAGTAGGTATTATTGTTCTTGTTATTGTTTATTCTGTTTTTAAATAAACTTTCAGTCTATTAAATTTTCCATTAAACAAATTAGGGAAAGATTAATATTTCTTATTTGTCCAGACCAGATGTTGCACTTACAAAAACAAAGCTGGCCAATCTGACCATCTTTCTATAAATTAAAGTGAAACAGGATGCTTTCATTTTCATTCCAAAATGTAGCAAGTCTTGCAAAGTTAAATAAAAAAGTCCATAAAAGGAAGTAAGACAAACGTAACACATTTCTTGAAAGAATTAATTGTTTTAGTATTTTACTTAACACCCTTCATACCTAGCTTTTTTTTTTAAACGGAGAAAAAAGACAAAGATTACAATTTATGAATTCAATTATACGAGTCTATTTAACTACAGGAAAATTTATCAGATTCTGTCTCACATGCTCCGACAAAACTTTATGAGTTACTAATCAATATGATACTCTCCAAAACATTTAGTCGATTAGCTGTACAATCATGGTACAGATCAATTTTTTTCTATCAACATTTTCTCTCTTCGTCTTTTCATATTTTAACATGATATTCCAAAAGATAATTTTGATCCTCTTTCAATAGCGACTATAGATTAACCTCTTGCAACTCTCTTCTATAATTAAATAAAAGAATCTTAATCAAAAACACAATTTCTGTTTTTCTGTTAATAAAAATAACTAATAATATAAGTAGTAATATTAATACCAAAGAAACTGAATCTGATAAAACAATAGAAAGAATCTGAAATTTATATACTAGTTCCTTTAAGTTATTTTGCTCTATAATTTATTACATTATTATTTGCGTGCTCCATCATATTTTAATTAGGTTCTATCGTTGGATTGTACAACTTGTTTGTACATAACTACTTTTCTTTTTTCCTTTCTTGGTGGATCTTTTGACTCATGTATACCCTTTAATTGTTTTCTTAATTTAATTTTTGTATTGCTTGATACTTTACTTTTCTTCATTTGGTTCTTTGATGGCGGTAATGGGATCCATGCAAGTCCTTTTTCGTTCTTATCAATTCAACCTATTTTTGATCATTTTTTATTTGAGTTCCACTTCTGTAATATCATGAATCATTACAATTTAATACACTTTCAATTATAATTTCCAATTTATGATTTAATTCGTTTAATTTCTCGATATATTGGAGTGTCCGTTAAGCTCAAGTTTTGAGGTTAATTTTTAGTTTTATTTTATTTACATCATTTCTTCAACTTTTTACATATTAATCTTGAATGAGCTCATAACTTATCGAAAGGATCAATAAATGATACTACCAAAGCACAGTACATGTTTTAAACAACTATTACAATAATCCAAGTGTACACGAAAACACACTAGACACGTTCGAATAATGGATAAAGATGATTAATCAATAGAAAAAGTAATAATTATACCAGAAAATATGAGGGCGCATTGATTACTTCCGCGGTAAATACAATTTCTAACAATTAGTAGTTCAATCTTTATTCAATATTTATTAAAAAATTTAGATATCATCTAAATCATATTTAATCATTTTAACGATTAGTAATTAACTAATTAATTAGTTAATATCAATTTATGTAATATATATTCCAAGTTTATTATATTTAAATAATATTTAAATTTATTATTTTTTATTATTATTTGATCATAGTATTATACATTAGTTTAAGACATTTACTAATTTACTTTTATTTTTTAGTGTACTTTTATTATTCAATTACATATAAGTAAATGAATCTGCTAAGATACAAAGGCAAAAATATAACATTACATTTAGTAAATATTTTTTGTTAATAAGTTTTTAATAAACAACGAGCAACGGATAATTTTGATTGTAACTTAGGACGATGATCTTACTAAGGATAAAAACATAGATATTAATTAATGTATATTTATATTGCGAAGTTTTATCCTTTGAAATGTTAATACTATAAAACTTTTCTATTAGGATTATTTATTTAGGATCAAAAACTATAAACATTGTGGACGATAGAAAATACTACACATTGATGTCGGCTATTATTATATATTTTTTGAACTTTCTTATACGCTGTAAGAAAGGTGCAATTATTTAACTAGTTATTCTTGATTTTTTTTATTATTATTGACATACATTTTACGAAAATGTATAAGACTTACCAACTAAATTAGTTTCTATGAAGAAATTTTTCATCAAAAGAAGAAATATTATTAGTTAGACTATTAAATATAATTTTAGTGTAAATAATTATAAAGATGAAAAGAGAAAATATAATTATGTTAAAAAAGGATGGAAAAGGCATAGAAAGGATTTTTAGTTAATCAATAAAGTGGAATAAGTTAAAAATGATACCTACACTATTTTATTGTAATGACTAATTATCTTGAAAAAGTTTTATAAAATAATATTTTGGTTTACCTTTTTTTTATTTTCAAGATTACAGTTATCATCATTTTAGTATTGCAAACGTTATTATATAGAGATAGAAAAATTTATTTTGAACATAATAACGCTGTAAGTGAATTTGTAAATAGATAAAATATATAATAGATGTTTGATAACAAAGTTGTAATTAATAATATTTAGTTTTAATTATGATAGTCAAACAGGGAAAAAAATTGATAAAGGTTAGAATTGTTTATAACAATAAGAAAGAGTCGTGATAGGAAGCTCTGCTGGACCATTAAAAACCTTGAAATAATAAATATTTAACATTTTTTGGTAATATTGAACGAGTTAATGACAAATAAATAGTTAATATTAATAAATACTTTACAACAAAAATATATTTATATTGTCGTAACGTCTCGTATAAGGTTCAATTATAAGATAAATTAGTAACAATCCATAAATGATATTTTGTAAATACAATTTCTACGGAATGATAATAATTAATATAATTTAAACGAATTTATCTTTAAGTAAAATTTTGTTCTGAAGTGATAATAGTTACAATCAAATTGTACATTTACTAAACATAATGTAAAATTGAACATTTAATTGATATTTTTGGTAGGTTTTAAAATAAATATTCATGTGAACACCATATTCTTTCTTTCTATACGCATCATTTCTATAAGGCACATATTTGCTCTATGCATGACAGCAGCGCCAAGTAATATATGAACTAAAGGGTGATATTTGAGGGTGATATTGACAATATAACTGAATGGGATTTCGTAATTAAAACATTTTATTTTTGGTTTTAATAAATTATATGAATATATAAAACAAGTAAAAAGTTCCATTTACTCTTATTATATAGTCTTATTAATTCAGCTAAAAACAAGTAAATATGATCAATAAAAAAATACCTTAAAATTTAGTGAAAATTTGGTTAAGTAATGTCAAAGTATTAAAAAAATTATATTAAATTAATATTAAAATTATATAAAATTATATCCAAATATAAAGTAGCATTTAAAACGATTTAAAATGTTAAATATCTGTAAAAAGTATCATTGAAAAGTATTTGAAGTATTGAATATCATTTGGTAGCATTCAAAATCAAATCTTTGTGAATCGTTTTAAATGCTATTTTCTAATAAGGAAATTATTATTAAATAATAACAAAAAATAAAAAATTATTAACAAAAAGAATAGTTATTTTTTAACTAAATTGTTATATATTTGTAAAATTAATTTATATTTTCCTCATTTTTAGCCACAAATGAAACATAGAATTAATTATCAAAAAGGGATTCCAATCAATCAGCCATGAAATATTATTCCAGCCATAGACTATAATCAAAGGCAGAAATTTAGTCCTTGTTAAGAATGTAAGGAATGTTGAAGAACATTGGAAAATAATGAAAATTATCTTATCAAATCGCGTGTTATCAGATAAGCATTGGTCCATGCAACACCTTACGCTACATCATTAAATGTGATTTGAAATTTTATGATTTATATCATATCAAATAGTAATATTAAGATAATTTAATTAACAAATTTTATTTTTTCTATTTCAGATAAATACGACACTGATGTTTAATGTAATTGTGTTTACAATCAAAGTAAAAAGTGCAAACATATTGCTGCATTGATTTACTTTATTAAAAATGAAGAAAGTGCATCAAAAACAAATAATGAGCAACAGTGAGGGAAACCGACAATTTGCATGACAATTTGCTAAAAAGAAATATTCTAAAGAAGAATATTTCGAAAAAATGGCACCTCATAAACGTACAAGTACATGAGTCTTAAGAAGTGCATATCTCTGAATTAATTGCAAATTCTTCATTGAAACAGATTTTAAAACTCAAAATAGAAAAAACAAATATTCATATAGTAAAAAATATTATGAATTCGTTACTGATGCAAGTGGAAATTAATTTAGAAAAAGAAGACTGTGCCGAATGCGTTCATAATTTTTTAATTTTCGGTAAAGACTATTTAATTTATAAATGTGATTATGAACTGGATATGAATCTAAGAAATTTTTATGTTAAAAATATTGTACTGTCTAAGGAAAACATCGTTAATTTAAGCTGTAAAACTTTAGGACTATCTTCTTGTAATGAATGAATTTGTACTAGTAACAAATCTAAGACTTCTTACTAGTACAAATATGCACAGTATTAAAATGTGGTCAAAAAAAATTATCGACAGTCTGATATCAGATATTTTATACCCTATAAAAATTTATTGTGCTTCTACCAGATATAGTTTAATACATGAATGTCATGCCAAAGAAAAATATGAACTACTTTATAATTGCATTGTAAAATGTGTTGGTGTAGTTGTTTGTAAATTTTAAACTTGACTTTGTGCGAGTCTTGATGATATTGTCATAGAAGATGGATGCATTTCAAAACTAGTAAAATTTTTTGCTAATACGTTTATAATTCACAACACAGCAACTCCGGTGGTTCATTTTATTTCTTTTGATTATTTAAAAAAAAAATTAAAATCAACACGTGTATATAATTCACCAAAAGTACAAAATATCCCCCTAAAGTACTTGACTTATCTGTGAATTGAAGTTTTTCGTAGATGAAATGCATCACTGGCAATTAGACGCCAATGTAATCGAGCGGCACCTTATAAATGCTCGATAATAAATTTTTCTGTTTTATAGATCTGGTGTTGATGCATATGTGAGCAACTTCGGTAATTCGCAGTAAATACTCCAAAGAGAAAGTTCTGCAAAGTGCCATATATCATTATTGAATATATCTGTCATTGAGAACTCCTTGGATACTTGCTAAGAAAATGCATAGATAAGAAACATATTGCTATATTAATTAATATTTTGATATCAGATGACACAGTATATCTATTCAAAGTATATTTATTCAATTCACAGTATATTTATTCAAAAACAACAGCTAAAAATGGCTGACGTAGTAGTAAATACGTTTTTCTTAAATAAGAATTGGAATAGAAAAATTAGGGAAAAATCCTATTTTTCTTATATGTATATATTGAGAAGTAAAAATTAAGTAGTAATTTTAAAATATATTTAAAATATTTGAAATTATATATTTGGAAATTTTTTTGAAATAAGCTTAGGAAACTTGTCACTATATTGTTACACTTATTCCGTATATCAGTTATGTTTGAAAAGTTTAATAAAAATTCGTGCGTAATTAAAAAAAAATGAATTTTATTTACACTAAAATAATCAGTTTTGTCTTAAAATCCTAACACTATTCTAACATTAATTAAACTCAAATGTTAATTATTTCTTTATTAAAAAATTATAACATTCCACTATGCAACTAAAAACATTTATTTCACCGTAAAGTAAATTACATTTACTTGGCTTCCACTAATTTTATCATTGATTAAATGTTGTTTTCAAATTTCGTTTCTTTCATTTGTTCGAAATATTTGTCATCTAAATTTTATAATTTTAAACTGATAACTGCCATTGATTTAATCATTTTAAGTCAGCTTTTCGAAATTTCCTGTAAAGTGTTAATAAATATAATAGACTAAACAAAACTATTCTTCAAAAATAACTTAATTACCTTGAAACTTCACTTATTAATATTATATATTTAAACTACATAAAAAATATTTTTAATTATAAGTTGATAAAATCATAAAAACGTTTAAAGATAAAACTATTGTTAATAATAAAATTTATTCTAATAAATTACAAAACTATATATAATTTCATGGTAGTCAGCAATTCAAAACTGTAATATAATACGCATATCGCGGATGTCGTGTTTAAATATTCATTCTTTGACTGCTAACCCATTTGAATCGTCATTATTGGTTTCTTTGCTACTTAGAGTTGATTTCTAACTATTTATCTTCTTTTTTACATATATGAAAATTCTACGTTGCTTGGTAATATTTCATTTTATTTCAATGTATTTTAATTATAATATTTATAATCGTAGAGAGTTAGAAGGTAAGATTGAAAATAATTTTTATATATCCATATCGCTTTCTAATTTATTAATCTTTCAATTTTTTAATTGATTAATTTTTTCATATGATTACATTGTTGGAACAGTTCTATTTGAAATTGTTGCTTTTAAAATTATTCTTCTATTAAATTATTATGAACAAATCAACTTGACTCTAACAGTAATTATTTGCTCGCCTGTTTTCCTCAATATTTATCATTATAATTCCAGATCCACATGGTATTTTGAACCCACATGATTTCCTAACTTTATGGTACCATGAGTATCTTTTTTGGTGCTTTTAATTCGAAGATTCTTATATACGAGAAAAATTTTTATCGTACAATCGTTCTACACCCTGCCTTGAAAATTCCTTCCAAAAGAAAAAAACTTTTTTTGTTAGGAAAATAAAGAAAAAATAATTATTAATTTATTGAAAATATTTATCGATCACATACCGATAGTCAGTTGGTTATTTATCGACAATTGGTCAGTAAGCCTTAGAAGTTCATCTAATGTCCAATAGATAACATCTCAATCAATTTCGTGATATGGCATAATATTCGACTTTACCCTTCGTTAAGTAATCTCGTATTAGCTATTATTAATTACATAGGTACTTGCAATTCTAGTCCAGAAAGTATTAATTATTTGCTCTTGTCTGAAGCAAAACAAGAAGAGCGGTTATGCTTATCATTTAGGATATGTCGAAATCGTACGAGTCTAAATCATGAAAATATTATATTTTAGTTAAAAGAAAAAATGATTTTGAGAAAGTTTCTTTAAATAATGAATAAGATATTATATAGAATTTATATTTCTTTTTTCTCTTTATTTTTTTTTCAATATCATTACATTCATTTATTCCTAAGCTTTATCTTGAATTAATTGCTTTCAAAACAACGATTTGAATCGAACAATTTGTTTACCTAAAATTTGTATTACATTTTTAGAGTTCATTTGATGCCAATTTTGCCGGGAGTTCCATGAAATGTATTCACATAACAATGGAACTCCTTTCGTCTGGAACAAGCAACGCCAGGACTCAACAAATATTATTAATTAACATATGATTTACTGATACGTAAATTGCAACACATGATTGATAAATAGTATATCCATAATCATATGTATATAAAGAAATATTATTCAAATAAAAGTACTATTTTGATAGAAAAATAACGCGTATCAAATTCGTTATTAGAAGAAGGAAGAAGAATAGGATAATAAAAAAACAATATATAATCAGCGCTGTTGAATCTGTCAAAGTCTCTCAATCGATATATATCGAGTTTTTCAATGTAGTGAACAAAATTCAAATGGATTTCATAGTTTAAAGAAACAAATCCTTAAGAGGATTAACTGCTTTTTCATATTGGGCGTGGATTAGACAAGAATTGATAAGTCGACGTTATTGAATATTTTGACGTTGCAAGAAGATCACTTTTTTAATCTATTATATTTACAATGAAGCGATGATATTAGTAAATTTAAAAATGAACAACCATTTGAATCAAAAGACGAAACAGATGCTGATCGACGTATATTCTAGATAAATATTAGGCTGGTGCGTATGAAATGTCGGATTTTTTTTAAATGTGAACGTTTGTCTCCCTGTTCTTGTTATGCTTTTGTTTTTGACATAACCTAGTTTATAGTCGTACTATCCATTGCCAGAGTCACATTTTAGCAAAGAAGATTTTTTCAAAAGTGTTCCCTTTTGTTATTTGCTTTGAATTTTGCACCCATATGAATTCAACCGATATTCGTGTAATTTTCTTATATGAGTATAAACTTGGTAATAATGCTGCAAAATCTGCACGCAATATAACCTAGGCGTTTGGGGAGAATACTGTGAACGATCGAAAAGTGCAGCGTTGGTTTGAAAAATTTCGGTCTGGTGATTTTTCCCTGCAAAATGAACCGCGTGGAAGATCCGAAACATCTGTGAAAAATAATACTCTGAAAGCATTGGTGGAAACGAATCCAACTGTTTCTTCAAGGAAACTTGCTGCCAGAATGGAAGTTGACCATACAACAATATTGCGACATCTTTCTGAAATTGGCAAGGTGAAAAAAAATGGATAAGTGGATATCGCACGAACTAACCGAGCGAAATAAGCTGGATCGCTTGAACGTATGCTCATCATTGCTAACCCGATTTAATCGAGATCCATTATTCAATCGAATCATTACTTGTGATGAAAAATGGGTTCTTTACGACAATAAGAAAAGGTATGCTCGGTGGCTTGATAGGGATTAGGCTTGTACTCATACTCCACAGCCATCACTTCATCCACGGAAAATTTTAATCACAGTTTGGTGGAATGTGACTGGAGTAATACACTACTCATTTCTTCGAACTGGAATGACAATTACAGCTGAAAAGTATTGCCAGTACATTGGAGAAATGCATGAAAAATTGAAAATTATACGCCCATCACTTGTTAATCGGCATGGCCCAATACTCCACGACAACGCTTGGCCGCATATATCATACAAAACAATTGCGAAATTAAATGAATTAAAATATGAAATTTTGCAGCACCCAGCCTATTCACCGGATCTTTCGCCAACCGACTTTCATTTATTTAAACATTTAGAACTATTTTTACGGGCTAAACAGTACGAAAATGAAGACAGTCTGAAAAATGTCATATCAGAGTTCATTGATTCTAAAGATCAGAATTTCTTCAAGACAGGCATCTATGCATTAAAATCTCGTTGGCAAAAGTGTATTGAAGCAAATGGAGCATATTTTGATTAAATAAACAGCTTTTGGAAAAAGATATGCAGTTTAATATATTCACTTAAGAATCCGACATTTCATTCGCACCAACCTAATACTTACGTTGGATTTGATGCGAACAAAGAACACGCGTACGAATGGAACGGTGGACAGAAGGAGAAACCGAAGCATTACGTTGAAGCTGTTAGATAATTCTCCGGTGATGTTTGTAAACAAGTTTATAAGCAGTTTGGATTCCTATTTTTCTCTTCAATACGTGAAAATGCTTCAGAAGCTAACGAAATACGATACGACGATAATTTGCACAATCCGTCAACCTAACTTGTCTGTTTACGAGATATTCGATCACATTTACTTGCTAACCGATGAACGTTACATATATAGGGTAGTAATTAAAAATACAATCAACTACTTCGCTAATCTTGGTCTGCACTGTCTAAAATATCATAATCCTACGGACTATACGATAGACATTATTAGCAACGAATACAGAAACTTCAAAGATCAATTTATAGGTATACAGATAGAGGATAACAAAACGATCTGGGAATAAATACGCTCAGAGAAATTGTTGATAATCGAAAAGAAAAGCCTTCGACATTGAATATCATAATCCTGCGGATTTTTCATAATTCATTACATTTCTTATTTCAGTCGATTGTTGAAGTTTCCGTATTCGTTGTTAACGATTTCTATTATATAATTCACGGGATTACGATATTTTGAACAATGCAGATCTAAATTAGCAAAGTAATCGATTGTGTTTTTAGCTGCTTCTTCGTATATGCACCGTCCGTCGACTAGCAAGTAAATGTGATCGAACATCACGAACATAGCCGTCCTAATGTAAGCTGATAGATTGTGCAGATTATCATTCTATCGCCTATTGTTAACGTCTGTATAATTTTCACACAGTGAAAAGAAAAATAGGAATGCAGATTGATTATTGATATGTCCAAAAACATCACCATAGAATTATTGACCAGCTTTAAAGCGGTGCTCAGTTTCTTCTCCTCTCCACCGTTCAGTTTATTGTGTAAAGAACTACTTACTTGATCCTTATCAAATTCTGATTCAGATTGTTACTTATTCTCAAATTGGCTGATATTGTCATCGCTTTGTTCACTATAAATAGATTCTAAAGATATTCTTCTTGCAATATATAACTATCCTTATTTCCTTTATTATTCAGATAATTTATCTATCATCTTAGACTTCTTCTTTATACGAAAAACTATTTTATCTATTCGTATATCTATTGAACAGAATCTACTATAATACAAACTTCAAATATCGTTTCAGTTTAAATGCATTTTTACTTATACATCCATATGCAATATTCTCGCTTCCTTGTTGTAAATAAATGCTTAAAGTTACATTAAAAAAAAAAAAAAAAAAAAAAAAAAAAAAAAAAGATATTCACGAAGCATAAAGTTATTGTATAAATTCTGAATGGATGGAAAAAAAGTAGAATTTTTCGTAGATTTAAATATTCATAACCAATGTCTATAATATCTTATCGTTTCTTCGTTTAATCGCCATATTTTTTTCTTAGCATATAAATATGTAAAAAGAGATACTGAACAAAATAAAAAAAACAAAAAATTTAATTATAAAAACCTCTCAAAGAAAATAAAAAAAGATCGAGAGTTTATAATTATAAACAAATTGAAATAAATTCATTTATATATGTTCATCCATATCCATTATCTTCTTCTTCTCCTTCTATTTCTCTTTTTCTTCTTCTTTCTGTATTTATTTTTCTCTTTTTTCTATTTCTTTTTTTCTCTTCATTTCATCCCCTCTCCTCGCTTTCTTATTACTATTATTATTAGTCTTTACGGTTTCGTACCTTGTAGCCGTCGTCGTCGTCGACGTCGGCGTCGTCGGCGTCTTCGGCGTCGTCGGCGTCTTCGGCGTCGTCGGCGTCTTCGGCGTCGTCGGCGTCTTCGGCGTCGTCGGCGTCTTCGGCGTCGTCTTCGTTTTCGTCGTCATCAGGATCGTCTGGTCCCGGTCATCCTCAATCTCTGAGGCGCCGGCGTCTCTGACTGACTGAATAAATATACGTAAATTCAAGTCAAATAGTTAGTGAATCCGGCCCACGCCATCAAACTGCCTTCGGTGTTTATTTTACGAGTATGTGTGTTTATACATGTAAACACTATACTTGTATGACTCTGCTTTTATATGTGCAGAATAAACATGCACATATATACATATATGCATATATATTTGTATGTGTGTGTATATATATATATTTTTTTGTATATATCACAACATGTCATCCTAAATTTTGTGCTTTCGGACTTCAAATAAACCTGGCGCCGTCTCCGACCAACTTCTTTTACTTTCGGAGACTAAATCCTGTCTATATACATTATCCCCACCATTTCTCCATTATCACGATAATTATTAGTCTGGCATGGAAACAAATGCGAAATGTCTTCTTCGAATATATCGGTATTAATACTACTACTACCACCAACGAACTCGTTCATAAATTTACGATTATTCGTATTTCTTTTCGTTTACAATCAAATAAATTGTCATTATAAGTAATCCTGTGTTACAGATAACAATAATACTATTTAATTTAATTGGATTTAATTGAATTAAAATTTAATTGTAAATTTATTATAATAAATCAACTAGAGAAGAATATTTAAAAAGTCCAGAAAAACATATATATATAACATATATATAACATATATATATATATATATATGTTTTTCTGAACTTTTTAAATATTCTTTCGCAGCCACTTTCTACAAAGAAGATAAAGATAAATCCCAACAATTTCAAGACGAAACAGATATTAAAATTTTCTTTACCAATTCCTATAATTCCTAAACATATTCAAAGATTTTTCATTCGAATTATACCAAATGCGTTTTAATAACAGAGAAATATCGTTTCTTTTAATAATTTATAATAAATTCTGAATTCATATTCTCATAATGAATGAAATAAAATGAAATTATATTAAATGAATTCTATCACAAGATAATGACTTAGATTTTAAAAACTGAAGAAATAAAGAAATAAGTAACATTATTTTCAACGTGAGATAAATAAAGAAAGAAAAAAGAAGAATAAATAGTCTTGATTAAGACCATAATCATTGTTAGTAATTGAGACCCACCGTTGAAGGTAAAACATTAATGGAAGATCGTTAATTAATAAATGATCTTAGAATTCGTAAAAAAATCATAAAAGCTCGTTAAGTTTTCTTCTCGTTCTTCGAATTATGAACAATGGTAGTTAACCCGTCTTCTTGGAAGATTCTCTGACTCTACGGTATATGTATTTACACGTATCTACCCTTGATGAATTTTCGTTTTGACATCTTTCCTGGAAGGGACAAGGACAAGGTCCACTCTTAAATTTCCCACATCACAAATCTTGCTTATGTATATGTATATATATGTATATATATATATGTGTATGTATGTATATATATATGTGTATGTACATGTATATGTTTGTATGTATATATAAATGCTTAAGCTGATGACGTCAATCGGCCAACATGACACAAACGTTTTCCACGAAAGGAGGATCCTTTCCTTCATCATTCCACTCTGTATTTTTCTTTTATCTCTTTTTTTTACTCTGAACAACCTGCAAGAATAAAAGTAGAAAAGCATAAATCATATAGGACAAATATAGATATAAATTTATCTATGTATTTGTTTAAATAATTAATTGTATTGAATTGATTGAGCAATTGATAATATGTTGCAATTTTTATTATTTGACTTTTAAATAATTAACATAATTTGTATATTATAATTCCTGCAAAGACGATAGAAAATATATAAATCATATTGAGCAAATATATAGATGCTATTTATGTATGTGTTTAATTATATATATATAAATATATATATATAATTAGTATATAATTAGTATATATATATATAATAGTATAAGTATTGATAAATGCAATGGAAATATTTTAGAATAAAAAGTTTGACTTTTGACTTTCATTAATATTGGCACACATTCTTCATCCAAGTTTTCATTATATAGCAATGTTATAATATGTAAGTTATACATCAACAACATATCTAATAATATACATATACCTATTTGATAGATATATTACGTAAATATTTCGTAACATAATACAAAATAAACATAATAGGAATATATGTTATCTATATGAAAAAATGTAACATAAGATAAAAGAATCTTCGTGTAAGTATATCTATATTAAAATGTAAATATCGTTCAATCGATGTACATATGTACATATTTAGATTAATTTCTAATCAACAAAAAAAGATCTTTTGCTTAATGATTTCTTATCATTCATATGAATTTATTTATAATAAATACAATCGAGTAGATACTTCATATAAAAATTTCAATAGATTAGTTATTTTATAAAAATTATAAAACGATATTTATCCTTCCGATAAAATACAAGCCGTTAATTATGAAACTGATTTAAGTTAAAAAAATTAAAAACAAAATTAATTTATTCCGTAATCCATAGATATACAAATATATTGCCGTACGAATTGCGCAATAAATAAATTATTTTTTGTTCTTTTTTCTTTTATTTGTAACTTAGATCGTACTTAATATTATATTTAATGTAATTATATTGAATTATAATATATTATAGCATAATATATACAGTATAGTATATATATTTTATATTATATTATATTATATTATATTATATTATTTTATATTATTCTATATTATTTTATATTATAATCATATTGTTTTAAAATTCAATAGAGTAAGTAGTTCATATTTAAATAAATATACGAAAGATAATTCGATATGAAAAATTAGTGGTCCCACGGGGTCGATTATGAATGTGATCCAAATGACACCGCATGCTCGATATTTGTCCACTTATAGTCGTCAATGGCACAAATATAGAATTATATCGATCGGATCGTTGGGAATGCCTATGACGTCAAAAGATATATATCGTTTGTTCCTTCTTTGACCCGCTTCCTTGACCTAACAAAGACAGAAACATTGACAAAGAAATAAAAAAAGAGTGAACAAGCGGGCACGCATCTCTAGTGGTACCGAAGACGAAAAAGATGAAGAAGAAGAAGAAGATAAAAAGGAAGAAAACGATGAAGATGAAGAAGCAGAAAAAAAAGAAGAATAAGATGAAGAAGAAAAAAAAGAAAATGATGAAAATGAAGAAGAAGAAAATGATGAATCTGAAGATGAAGAAGAAGAAAATAATAAAGATTAAAATGAAGAAGAAGAAAAGGAAATAGAAATAGAAAAAGAAATTTCCTCTTACAATCAGCTCGTGTCAATTTGCGTTGGGGCCGAAAGTAAAGAGGGAAAAGAACGAGGATGATGGTACTCGTTCTAAGAATCCTTCGTTGTTCGTATAAATTTGCTGACGTCATTAAGAAGATACGTAATAGCGCAGTCGAGCATACCAACCGGGCGTTGAAATTCTTCGTAGGGATGGTCCTCCAGCTCCTACGTGACCAGTGTCACGGATACATAGTTCCTCGCTCACGACACATCCCCTTTTCCCTTCCTCTCTCTCTCTCTCTTTCTTTCTTCCACAGACCCCCACACACCCACCCTCGGAAAAGAACAAGATTTAGATTGGTATCTCTTTTTAGTCCCTTTCTCATCGATCATTCGCGCCATGTTCGAGGAATATTTTTTCTTTTTACTTATTGGTTCGAAATCCATATAGATCATTAATGAGATAAGGATTTCAAAATGAAAATATTTTTTTTGTTCATTTTCTATTCCTTTTGAGTTTCATTTGAGATGTAACGGTCGATAGATTGTTAATATAAAATGAGAATGATTTTTTTTATTGAAAATTTATTTTTTTCCCCTTGAGTTTAATTTTATATGAAATTGATCGATAAATCGTTAACAAGATGAGAATGATTTTTTAATGAAAATGTTTTTCTTGTTTCGAGTTTATCTTTATATAGATCAAACAATAGATCATTAACAAGGTGAGAATGACATTTTAATGAAAACATATTTCTTATTTTATGTTGATTTGTATACGAATCGATTGATAGATCATCACAGAGGTGACGAAGATCATCTAAATAAAAAATACTTACATATTATTCCATATTAATTTTTAATTCGTATTAATCGATCGATCGAAATATGTCATCAATAAGATGACATCAGTTTTCGAGGAAATCTATATGTTCTTTTTGTCCATTTTAATTCCATATCGATCAAACTAGATCATTCTTGGAATGATGATAATAAAAAATGATAATAACTATTTCAAATAAGACAACAAGTGAGTACATATTTCCCCGTTAATTTTTGTACGACCCATCGATCAAAATATATCATCATCGTGATGACGCTAACTTCGAATTAGAAAAAAAAAAAGAAAAAAAATATATATATCTACGTATGTACGTTGTTTATCAATCGAGTTTTGCATCGAGATCGATCGAAATACATACATCATACCTAATCGAATGCAGGATCGAGAGATAAATAAAAATGACGATTAATTTCGAAACAAAAGACATGCGTTCTCGGTTATGGTCGATCGTTTATAGATGAACTCTCATCGTTAAAACAATTGTACTTCGTTGAAACGATAAAAATTCCAAAACGATCAATATACGGTGGCATCGTTCGCGTGTCTATCCGTATGAACCCGACTTGATTAGCTTCTTGGAAAACGCGTAGCGTAATTTAGCAAGACAAACCGGAACATCACGTGCTAGCTGACCGAGTTGTACACGCGCCGATAGACCCAACCAAAGACGTGGGTGCGATAACATCATTATATTAATTAGATATTAATATAGATAGCTACAATAATATTTCGATTAATCAAATCAAATCAGATCATTTTACATTCTATTCCATTTCTTTCAAAATAAAATCGATGAATTTTCACTATTTCTAAAAAAGAATTTAATAAATCGTTTACTTAATTTATTTATATTAATTTCTTTAGTATTAAGTAAATAAAGGAATATCTGAATTTATAGTAAAACAAATCTGTCAAAAAAAAAAATGTAAAATGTGTCAAGAAAATCAGTATTACATTATCATTAGAATATCTATTAGTAATACTATTAATATGGTATAATAAAATGCTAAATAAAATGTCATATAAAATATCATATAAAGAGAGTGACAGAAAGTATCTATTAGAGAGAGAATATAAATTTAGTAATTTAGTAAATATATATATATATATGTGTGTGTGTGTGTGTGTGTGTGTGTGTGTGTGTGTGTGTGTGTGTGTGTGTGTGTGTGTGTGCACACACACACACATACAGACATTATATTATTATTAGTATTAATATTTTTAATAAATTATTAAATTACTAAATACTAATACTAGTATAGTAAAATATTGAAAATTCCGAAATTATTTATTTAGCTATTTTAATATAATTATTAACATAAACTTGTATACATTATATAGTTACATTTATTCTATATAATAATAATTCATACACAATTTTACTTAAATATTATTAATCCTAATAACATAACAATAATTCGTAATAACATAACATGACGTATAAATTATTTCTCCTAAATAATATAAAAATAAAAAAAAAAAAACAAAAAAAACAAAAATAATAATAATAATAATAATTAATTCCTTACGATTGTATCTTAAACAAAAGTAAAAATAATTCATATACAATTATAAATCAAATATATTATCTATATTTATCCCTTAATAAAAATCATAATAATATCAAAAAGATCGAAGTAACCGGAAGACGAGGGATCAATCGATTGCACGTCTTTTTCCTATTTTTTCTTTTTCTTTTTTCCTTTTCTCTTGAGAGGGTTACTTCTTGAAAGAGAACACGTTTCGACGAGGAATATTTATAAAATCGAAAAGGAGTTCTCTCTCTATCTCTCTCTCTCTCTCTCTCTCTCTCTCTCTCTCTCTCTCTCTCTCTCTCTCTCTCTCCTTCCATCTCTGTCTCTGTCTCTATCTCTATTTCTCACAGTGGGTGGTAGCAATGGTGATGGCGGCGGCGGCGCGTCTTTGAATGTTTTGTCGTGTAACGGCGATACCACCTCCGTGCCAATAAACCTGTCGGCGGATCGTTTTGGATTCTCGAGAGACGGTCGCCCTCTGACGCGACGAACTCTCTCTCTCTCTCTCTCTCTCTCTCTCTCTCTCTCTCTCTCTCTCTCTCACTCACTTTCGCGAGACGCGAGACATGCTAACAGATACATAGGTTTTCCATAAGAGAATCATATTTTCTCGGGTGGCGCCTAAACGTTGGCGGGGCAGCTGTTCGCCGGAATCGACCCCAAGAAACGGCGAACGCTTCAATTTCTTCTTCTTCTTCTTTTTATTATTATTATTATTATTATTATTATTATTATTATTATTATCACTACTATTGTTATTACTATTATTGTTATTACTATTATTATTATTGTTATTGTTATTGTTATTATTATTATTATTATTATTATTATTATTATTATTATTACTATTATCATTATCATTATCATTATCATTATCATTATCATTATCATTATGATCATCATGATCATCATCATGATCATCATCATCATCATTTCTCTTTTTTTTTCTTTTCCATCTTATTCTTTTCATCTGTCTTCTTATCTTCGCAGACTTTCTCTCTCTCTCTTTTTCCCTCTTTTTCTCTCTTTTTTCCTCTTTTTCTCTCTTTCTCTTTCTCAATCACCTCTTGATCGTACTCAGACGAGAGATACATGTAGATATTAATATTAAAAAATGTAAGAAATTTGTATCTCTTTCTATATTTGTAATTTCTTTCTTTTCTTCTTTTTTTTTTATAATAATTAACACTAGAACTACCAAACTCATCTAAATGACGTGATTTCAGATCTCTTTTTTTACCATTATCAAGATTATAATTATATAGAGAATAATATTAAAATGTTACACGAAAGTTGTTTTTCATGACCTAATTATAACATTAAATAGATCTAATTATAAATTAATCTTTTTTACATCCTTTTTTTTTGACGTAGAACTCTTTTATAATCACCGATTCATATAAGGTATATCTTAATATATCGGAAAAAATTGTTGGTAGTTCTATAGTTCTATTGACTCTATGTATCCGTTCTTGATAACACATTTATACAATTTGATTCAATACCATGTATTTGTAAATAACTATTTTACTTATCGATTCGATCATATATATACATACGATAGAAACAATATTTTACTGTGACTCGTTTATCTACGAAATAAGAGTAACACCGCAAATCATTCGCGAATCAGACACATGTGGTTGGACCATCGTTTCTCTCGCGTGATGCCTGATTCACTTAGCTTCCTATATTTAGAATCGTGCAGGCCGACGACGATTCTTTTAAACCGTAAACAATGTCACATCAATGTCACAGCTCTACAAGCGTAAGCACAATTGTAGAAAACATTTCTCTTTCATTCTTTCTTTCTTTTTTGTCTTTTTCTCTTCAGTCTTTGATAATTCCTCGATCATGATTTTGTATGATCGATCAATTAAAAAAAAAAAAAATGGATCGTCGTAAAAATAATCAAAAGATTATCAAAACTTTCTTTTAAAATTCTTCGAAATAATGAAATCATAATTTTTTGATATATTTATAGGTATTACATGACATTTTTTGCACGCATGATCTTTGATGATCGATCATCAAATGATCGAAAAATTATTGAATTCTCTTTTTAAACTTTTGCGGAATAATGAAATCATTGTTATTAAACACATTCTTTTCATATAAATATTACACGCATGATATTCGATGATTGATCAATATAGAAAAAAAAATTGATAAAAACGATCGAAAATTCGTCTAATATTTCTATTAAAATTCTTCGAAATAGTGAATATTTTTTATACATTCTAATCATGTCAGTGAAATTACTGACAAACCACGTCGATCGTGTTGCATACAAACGATAGCCGTTTATTTCATCTGGGAAAATGAAATACGAGAGACAGGAAGTCCTTACGCAAGTGTGAAATACATGGAAGTAAATATACACGAAGCGATAATCTCTAACGTAGGGAGAAAAGAAAGAAAATATATAATAGATAAGAAGTTAGTTACTAATGCTCATGGCGAGCCACGCGAGAGGCACGTGCACGTTGCTCGTTGAAAGAGTGTCTTTCTTCTTTGAAAAAGATTCTTCATTACTTTTTTCTTTAGCTACTCTGAGCTTTGAATAGTTTTTTGTAAATAATGATAAAAACTGTGGCATATATATATATATTTTTTTTTTTTCAATGATAAATAAAATCGACAAAATTCAATTAAAATATCGATAGAATTAGATAAATAATAATAGGATTAGATAAATATATAATCTAGTCATTTTATTTTATAATTATTTTTTAATTTTTTAATTATTCTTATTGCCCTTTTAATATTCTAAATAAATTCCAAAAGAAATTTTTTCGAAAGAATAGAAGTTAAAATAATTAGATTAAAATATAAATTAATCATAATTCTATTGAAAATTTCTTAAATATTAAAATTATCTCTATAACTTCACATAATTAATAAAAAAAAGAAAGAAAAAAAATATCTCGTCATATAAATACACGTATAATAAATCGTAGATCTACGTATAATAAATATACTTTGAAAGAGATAGCATGAATTTTTAGATGATATTAAAAATGAATTGATCTTTCTCGCAACTCGCAGGCTAATTTTATATTGTACGTATATGTAAAACAGCATACCTAAGTACTTATTTATGATTTACAATAAAGAAAAGAAAGAGAAAGAAAAAGAAAAAAGAAATGAATAAAAGTTAGCATAAAATGATCTCGAATAGCATTAGATATCTAATTAATTTTATTTTTTTTAAATATACTTAGAAACATTTGGACCAGCTAGGAAGACTTTTTGACCGTCTGTACAGATCGAAAATGAGAGTTGTTCCACGACAATTCCAAAAATAAAAGAAGAAAGGGAGGAGAGAACAGTGTTTCTCTCTGTGAGGACGATCGCTTTGAAGGATCGCCAAAATATTCGACAATATCATTTGTCAAACGTATTAAACGGCAAATAAGCCTAGATGCGTTCGAGAGAAGAAACTCGAATAATCTTTGATATTGTAGTATCTGTATGTAGTATATTCACCCGTCAAGGATGACGTCATAACTCAACAAAGCTGTATTATTGTCTGTATGTGTGTATATGTGTAAAAACGTGCGTGTATGTGCACATCCTTGTGTTAAATTAGAATTTTATAGCAGATGGAATGCACAACACAGGTATCATTTTATAAAACATATTTTGTACAAAATTAAATCATTTAAATCCTTGCATGGTGCATCAAGGACGTGGTATCTCATTTAATAGAAATAGAGAGAGAGAGAGAGAGAGAGAGAGAGAGAATGAGAGATAGAGAGAGAGAGAGAGAGAGAGAGAGGGAGAGAGAATGAGAGATACAGAGAACTCATCGCTCGTTTAATATATTTTAATATTAAGGTTTATAGATAATATTTTCAAAAAATTAACATAACCTATTTATATTTTACATTGGAACGTATAACTAAAATAAATTTCATTTAGATTGGACAAAAATAGTAAGAATTTATTGAAAAAAAAAGCATACAGAGATTTGGACTTTTATATTAATAATCTTTGGTATCTATAACGCGCGTGAGAGATATGTATATCTACTTACTACTACTCGGCTTCGTCTCAAAGCCGAGCTAACCGAGAAAAGAGACCCCTATTTTATTCTTATTTATGGGAGCTAACCGTTGCCAATGACACTGTTGCGCGAAAAACATGTTTCTTACGAAATGAGTTAGATGTACACAACGGTGTCATTGCTCGATAAATGCGGGAAAGAATGCGACATATATAGATATATATATATATATATATATATATATATATATATATATATATATACACACATGTTAAAACTAGAGCTAGAACAATTCGACTTCATTAATTATTTTTAGATAATTCTTAATAGTTTGTTGCCTTTATATATAAGATATTGAAAATAATAATTGAATTTTTGTAACAGAATTTTTTTAATGAAAATTACAGAACAATTTTATATAATTTTGTTAAATTATATATCTACACTTATTATAAATATTATAACTGTAAAGTTTATAGATATTGTATTATACAAATTATAAGTAAATACATAATTTATAATTTGGAAAAAAATGTTTCATTAAAAAGACTTTTTTTGTTAATTTGTAAAAAATTTGATGAACTTCGTATATAAGAAAGCACTGTGTATTAATGTCGACAAAATAAAATCAAACTTACAAAATAGATATCTATACATGTAAGAATTCGTGCATAATGAATTTTAAAATGGTATAAAAGTGATAAAAAAAAGGAAGTGATAAAATAAACTACTGACTTTAATTTGTAACGTTTGAAATTTTCATAATCATAATACTGACTGATAAAATAAAATGACTATTCTGACTGATAAAATAAAATGAACAATCGAAATAAATAAATATATCGAGTAATATTGCATCAGTCTGAATGTTCATTTCCTATGATCTTAGAAAATTACGTATAAGTACATCAGTACATGAACGTCAAGATAAATATATATAAGTACTGTTAAATATTGCTGTTGTCATTCTTTCTTATATTATGTAAATATTTGTTTTCTTTATTTTCTCTATTCTTTACTTTCTTTAAATTCTATTATATTTAATGATCGCATCAATTAATTTTATTTTTGTTTATTAGCGAAATAAGGCAAAGTTCGCTGTTTCTTATACAGTATGTCGCGCTTTAGACATAATAGTTAAACTTTGTATAGATACTTTGTTCCTTAAGTTATCCTTTAAGATGAATCTTATCGTGAAATGTTTTCTATGAGATAAATATTTCTTAGAGATATACTAATACTATTGTTAAACACGTATCTATATAACGTATAAGAACAATAGAATAAAATATGTGTATTGTGTGTATGAAAAAATATATGTAAGTGTAAGTGTAATAAATATATGTATGTGTAAGAAGATATATATACATATACAATATAATGTCATTGCTCGACTTATAGTGTAGTAGTTGGAGTTTCAATCGGAGACAGAGTTTGTACCCTCGATGACTGAAAACATGATGATTCTCTCTCTTTCTCTCTCTCTCTCTCTTTCTTTCTTTCTTTCTTTCTTTCTTTCTTTCTTTTGGACTGCGTAGAATAAGAAAAGCAAAGAAAGAAGGAAAGAGAGAGGAGAGAGAGAGTACGATAAACTCATGCTGTGCGTAACTCTTCTCTCCCGGAGGAGAGAAAGACAGAAATGACGCAATTTGAAGACGGGAGTCATAAGCTTCCTCTCGGTCTTCTTCCTTTACCTCCCTTGTTCCCTCGTTCCCCCAAACTAGCCCTACCTCTCTCTCCTCACCCCATTCCCCCGATGGTTTCCCTTTTTCGTTTTACTTTGAAATCGACCCCCTCTATTATATTCCACTCCACGTTCTCCGCCTCATTCTATTTCAAGATAAGAAATACCTACTACGTCAGGACACATAACCGAATCGGGAGAGAGCTTACCATCAACTATCCGTTTTCGAATTCGAAAAATCTCGAAAGATTCAAATTGATTCTTTTAAAGCGCTTTTTCTTTTCTCTTTCTTTTTTTCAGTTTTTTCTTTTTCTTCTCTTTTTTTTCTTTTTCTTTTTTATACTTCTTCGTATAACTCCGTGTCAAATTTTGGATTTTATCCCCTTTCGTATTTACGAGTTTTATTCAGAAAGATATGAAATATCGCGAGGATATAGGCTATACTGCTTAGAAAAGTATCATTTTGAACTCGCGTTTGATCACACGTTTGTTTTTTTTTTTGTTTTAGGTATTCAATTTCTTTCACGAAAAGAAAAATATAATTTTACAAATTATTTATTGGATCAATTTTTATGATCGCAACTAATATTTATATGTTGTACATAATTGTGATAGATTTCAAAAACATGTCATTTTTATCCCACGTTTATTACACATCTTTTTGTTTTATCTTATTTATTTATTTATTTATTTCAGGAAAAAACAAATCATTTTATCAATTATTTAAAGTATCAATATTTATGATCGAATTAATATATCGGATCTAGGCATTTAGGTTTTAAAAATTATATCATTTTTTTATGATAATAAAAAATAAGAAATAAGACGCTTTATGTGGTACAATATTGCTCCATCAATAGATCGATGGAAGTATATTAGAATCTATCGATAATTTTCTAGTTGCATCGAATCGCATTCTCTATGAACGATGTAAAGTTCGAACACCTGTCAGATCAAATACGATACACGTTACAAGAGACCAAACCACCGACATTGATACACCGAGTCGTGATCTCTTATTACTCTTACAACATTTACTTATCTTAAGTAAAATGCGCATTTACACGAATATTCAAAAGGTATTACGATTATCGATGATCGTTGGTTTCATTATAAAAGAATAATTAGAACAAATATACAAAATTTTTTATTAAATATTAAATATCTTTAATCATATCGTTCATATGATAATTATTTTAATGATTAAATGGAAAAAAAAATGTTTCTAATTCACAAAAATGACGTACACGTAAATTGGATACGCCCACTCTAATATAACACTAAACAGCTAGAAAAACACATTTATAATACTTTGATGAATCTTGTCAATTATGTTAGTTAATGCATTATCAGTATAAAATCTTAATCAAAATAAATAACAATTTCATGATCCGAATATCATTGATATTATTTATTTTAAAATAATAAAATAATTCTAATAATTAAATATAAAAAAAGAAAAATTTTATTTTAATCACAAAAATCACGTGCATGTAAATTAAATATGCCCATGCTAATACCATACTGATCAACTAAAAAAACACATTTATAATACTTTGATAAATCTTATCAATTATGTTGGTCAATACTTTATTTGTATAAAATCCTAATCAAAACAAATTGACAAATACTTCATCCATTTATTTTAAAACAATATAATGATTCTAATAATTAAATATAGAAAGAAAAACAAACAAAAAGAGAACAAAAAAGAAAAAGGAAAAAAAGAAAAATTTCTTCTAATCGCAAAAATCACGTGCACGTAAATTATAGATATGCCCACGCTGATACGACACTAAACAGCTAGAAAAACACGTTAATAATACATTGATGCATCTTGTTAACATCATTAATACAAGAAATCGATGATAAGAGAGCTCAAAACATACTCTCGATGCACGGTAGTTCGTTCTCGCAGGCGCGCGCGTGCTCAAGGAAACGCCACTCAAAGCGTCGCTTCGTTGCTTAACGCTGATTGGTCAATACATAAGCGGGCCCCCATCGTGCCTCCGCGCATCGACTCGCCCATTCGTTTATCTGCCGATAATATGGCGGTCTCTAATCGACCGACACCTTGTTAACCTATCGCGTTCCAGAATGATGACGATAACGATGATGACAAGCATCTAAATACTAACGAGAAAAATATTTTGCTTGTCCAACGTTTGACATGTCCTTCTCTCTCTCTCTCTCTCTCTCTCTCTCTCTCTCTCTCTCTCTCTCTCTCTCTCTCTCTCTCTTTCTCTTTCTTTCTCTATCTCTCTTTTTCTGTTTCATACAAATTTTCTTTTATTTAATATTCTATTTTTTCTCTTTTTTTCTTCTTCCAAATAAAAATATCTTTTTCATTCTCTAGTTTCCCACGATATTGTTTTTTTTTGTTTTTGTTTCCTTTTTGTTGCTAGCGTCTCCATGAATTACTATATTATTCTCTTCGTTGAAATTTTAAAGTTTTATTATTATAATGATTTCTTGAATTTTTATTGTAGTACAAAAAATAAATAAAGATAAGGAGAGATAATTCATTTAACGAATTCACTTTATCATCTTTCATCGTAGTTATTTCTAATAAATGTTATTGACTGTTACAGATATAGTTCTAGGTACTAACTTATATCGTTATACGAATCTTAAATTGAGTGTGTAACCAAAACTATATTAAAATATCATGAATTTCTTAAAAATATAATTTTGATTAATATATATATATATATTAATTGTGTGTGTGTGTGTGTATATATATATATATGTATGTGTATATATATAAAATTTGTATATGTGAACGTGTTTATAAAGTTGTTAATTCAAAAAATTTGCAAGTATCTATGCAATATCGTACAATACATAAGCCATATATGTATGTATATGACTAACAATAATATATATATGTGTGTATATATATAAACTAAGGTGAGGAATTAGAATGTGTGTGTGTGTATATATATACTAATGTGAGGAATTTCTTTACTAGAGGTCAAAAATTAATTAGGATACCTACTTATGACCAGGTCAAATTAGGAAGACGATACTCTTAAATCTTGAGGATAATCTAACAAAACTTGAGTTTGCGTCATGCATGAACTTGATGGTAGCTGATGCAATCTAGCTACGACTTAATACAGTGTCCTCCTATTCTAAAACCGTACTAATCGAATTCTCCTCGATTCGATTAAAGAACACTATGTTTGCTATGAAAATAAGTTCGTGTGCAAACGAACATGTAATTTAAAATATATATATATACATGTATATATATTCCAGAAATATATATATACAATATATATAGAAATACATGACGTCATAAATAAGGAAATTTATATTAAATTTTTTGTTATATTTTGGAATATAAAATAATTATTAAATCAAATTATAATGCCGTATATACGATATACGGATACATATGTATAACATATATATATATATATGTATTCCAGAAAAATATATTATATAAATTAGAAAAATATATAAAGAGAAATACATGACGTTGATAAACATAAAAATTTATATTAAATTTTTTATATTTAATTTTTTTCTTTTCTTTTTGATACATTTTGAAATATGAAATAATAATTATAAAATAATCATGCAAACGTGAATGAACTCTTTCAATTCTTACGAAATTACGTCACAATCACAAACGCGTTCGAGATAATTCACGGATTGCTTCTAATATACCGTTGAGAATGAAATCAGAGTCCGATACGCAAAAGAACGCGTCGCAAGCCGATGTTATGATATGTGGAAACGAATATGATGCAATATAATCCGTTGTACAGCAGCGTCTGACGTATCTATGTAATTTGATCATTCTATTTATGTGTGCGTCTGTGTGTCATATATGTGTGTACCGGGTTTCCCGTCAAATTACAAATTATTCGTCGACCTATGTAAAAAAAATCACGTATACATAAGTCACGAACTTACGAATAAGTCACGATTTTTATCTAACTGGAATGTTTCATATTTTATATATTTTATATATGAAATTATTTTATCGTATCATTTAAATAATATTTGTTTTTTCTTTCTTTTTTTTTTTACAATATATAAGTACTATATCATAATATAAGGAAAAAATGTTTTTCGTAAAAACATTTAATAAGATTCAAGATGAAGAATAATATTCTGGATCCCTCCGTTTAGGATCCTTCTTAACAAAAAGAATCTAAAATATTATTCTGTATACTGACAATGGATCCACATGCAATAAAATTATAATATATATATTTATAAATATATATATATATATATATATATATATATATATATTTATTTATAAAGAACTAAAATTATTTTGTTTTTATTCAAAATATTAAGCTTTATAAAACTTAATAACAATAACAATAACAATAATATAAACTTATTTTAATTAGAAAATCATAAATAATCGAATCAATGAAGAACAACAATTCACCTAAATACTTCGAAAATTATTTGAATGCTTTTTTGAAAACGATTATTTAACATAATATTCAAAACATACGTAGAAATATACAGGCGCGAACGCATACACGTATGTATATATATCCAGGACAATAAAAGAAAACAAAACAAAATAAAACAAAAAGGAAAGAGAAAAAGAAAAAGAAAAAAGATGCGTAGAAACGCGACACGCACCTTCCCCTCCGTTTCTCCTCACAACTCTTCCGACCGATCGCAATGATCATCTTTCCTCTGCTCCCCACCCTTTCCTTTCATCGTCATTCCCCACCATCACCACGTGGCACAAGTCACTAGTTCGAACAACGGCGCAACCTATATAAACCTCCGGTGCCTTGGAAGCGTCCTCACTCTTTAACACGAGAGAACAGTCTATGTATAAATTTCGAACAGAGTCGTGAGTTTATAGAGAGAGAAAAAGAGAAAGAGATAAGAACAGAGAGACAGAGATAAAAAGAAAAAAGAAAGAGAGAGAGAGAGAGAGAGAAAACAACGTACGTAATACGAAATTCAACACGCGATACAAGTTCATAGAAATTTGTTTCTGGGGAAGTTTTTGGGGAGTTTTCTGCGCTACAGAAGAGGGAGAGAGAGAGAGAGAGAGAGAGAGAGAGAGAGAGAGAAAGAGAGATAAAAAGATAGAAAAAGAGACAGGAAGATTATATCAACAGAGCTCACTTTGGATTCATTCAATCAATATTTATATATTGATATATATCTCTATATCCATATCCCTTTTTTGTGTGTTTGTGTTTGTTTCTTTTCCTTTCTATTCTATTTAAAGATTTGATTTTTTCTAAAAACAAAAAATTCGAAAATCTCTATCTTACATATCATTTCTTTTCTTATTTCCTTCACTTCTATCTATATCTATACTTTGAACTCCAAATTATTATTAAAGTTTTATCTCCCTTATACGATATCCTTTGATTATACTTTACGTGTACAAAAGAAGAGATCGTCGATAAAACGTGCTTAAGGATCGCGTTTTCCCGCCAACGAACAAACGGTTCCCTTGTTTCGACGGGGAACAAGGCAGGACATTGAAAGAAGAGAGAGAGAGAGAAAGAGAAAGAAAGATTCGTGGTTGTCTAATTGAGGATCGCGAAGTTACAAGGATTAAAAGTTTTGAAATTTAAAAGGATTTGTTTAAAATTGTTTTGTATTCGAAGAGGAGTAAGAGAAAATGGAACGCAAAGTCGTTATTGTCATCGTTACGCTCATCACCACAATCATGTGGTACTCTACGGAAAGTGACAGCGCTGTGGTTAGATCCTCCCAAGTAAGTACGATTTTTTTCTTTTTCCTTAATTTAGAAATTTTTCCAAATTTGTTTTGTTTTGTTTATTTATTTTTCTCATTTCGCTTTTTCGTTTTCATTTCCGTTTTTATTTTTTATTCATTCATTTATTTATTGTATCTTTTTCTTTTTTTAATCAGTCGTTAATACGATCAAAATTTTCGATTTAAAATTATGATCATTTTTTCTTTTTTTTTTTTACACGAATTCCAATACTTCTCTCAAATGTATTTTATTCATATTTGAATTAAATGTATTGTATTATATTCGTTGTACATAAAAACATTTAAAGATATTTCGTTAGTAGGATCAAGTTTTTCGGTTTAGAATTAAAATCACTTTTTTGCACGTATTCGAATCTTTTCCTCAACTCTATTTTATTTATACTTGGATAAGAATTTCGTTGATACGATCAAGATTTTCGGTTTTGGAATTAGAATCACTTTTTTACGCAAATGCGAATTTGTCTTAATTGAATTTTATTCATCCTTGTTTTGAATATACTCTTTCTCTCTCTCTCTCTCATTGTGTATATGTATGGATGTTGTATATAAGAATTTATATAGCCGATTTATACAGGCATTTCGTTGGTACGATCGAAATTTTCGGTTTAGAATTAAAATTACTTTTTTTATGCAAATTCGAATTTTTATTTCATCTTCATTTTATTAATACTTTGCTCAAATATGGAATATTTGTATTGTATATAGAAATGTATATACTTCGATCTATATAAGAGCATATAGTTTTATTATTAAATTTATATATATTATGCTATTTTTTGCATATACGTATGTTAATTTGTAGAAGAACATATATATTTGATCTATTGATTATATATATATATTTCATATTCTTAACAGAGGAGTATATACAGATAACAAATTTAAAATAATGCATATAATCTATATAATAAATATTCATACCTGTTTTTAAAATCCATATAAAATATAAAATTGTCGATCGAATAATTTTCGTGGTATATCGTAATTTTATGAAAGAACATTCACTTCATTTCTGTTTATATACACATAATTCTAATGAATATATTTGTTTAAGGAATTAAACAAAAATGTTATTACTTATTTTTTATCATAAATTTTGCGCATATATCTCTCCATATAAATTTCTATGAATTAGAGTTTCGTAAAATGTTTGATAAAAAAAAAATCTAATAATATATATATACATATAAAAATTTGTTTATACATATATATATATGATACAGATATATGGATGTATCCATACTGTAAATACATAGATACATACATATATATACTTATACACACATCACATACATATATGTACATATGAATATATAAAACGCCTTCGGAGGCAAGCATACGCATCTCTTTTTCAAGATTCGAGGTCGATGGCATTGACCCCGAACTGCGTCGTTAGGTTTTGACGCAATAAACGCCGAAAGATAATCGGACGGTATGAACGCGATTTTGCCAATTCGCTCTTTGATTTATGTACGTATGTATTTCTCTGTGCGGCGCATTATTATGTATATGTATAGATATTAATAAGTAATATATAGAACTTTGTGCGTGTATATACATTTCCTTCGTTCATTCTGGTGATCCGATTTAATATTTTTTCATTTTATATATACATATATATATTTATATATGTATATATTTTTTTTTCTTTTATAAATTTTTTATTATCATCTTTTTGTTTATTTTTTATTTTTTTCTTATTAATTACGTTCCACTCGTGCACGCAGTTGTAAAATAGGTCTACACATCATCGTAATATAAATTAATGGGCTTGTTAAATCATCGATTTTAATCCGTTTAACACGCGCTTGATCTAAATTGACTTCTTAAATTCTTTCACCATGTATCTATGTATTTCTACGTCGGTTTTTTTTTTGTTTGTTTCTCATCTCTGCGACATCCAAACGCGATTATATTTGCGATTTGTTATATGGAGATTATTAATTTTTGCTTTTTTTTTTCCTTTTTTTCCTTTTTTTTAATATCATCTATGTTGGTACATTAATGCAGAAACGTTTTTTATTTATTTATTTAATTTAATGTTATATATTATATTTTCTTTTTTTCTTCTTCATTCAATATAGGAATTCTCCGAAGCAATGGAAGAAATGCTACGGAGCACGGTAATTAACAAGGTCAGAGATTTACGCTCAACTGATCTTGAAGAACGAAACGGGACACGACATATTTGTCAAGGCAACCCTTGTGGATGGGCAATCTATACTAAGTTCACGAGACGCTTCGAATATTTCATGAGGAACACGTAAGTTAACCTTCTTCTTCTCCTTCTCTTTATTATATTTATTTATTATAGTTTTATATATTGAAAAATTTTCAATAAGTATTTATTACTGTAATATTACATTCGTTTATTATCGCTATATAATTATTAGTTTATTATTAAAGGATGGATGAATGTTTTTAAAAATAAATACATTAAGATTGATAACATAAATATATCGAATTGGTGGATTGTTGAATAAAAAAATTATTTAAAATCAAAGTTAAAAGAAAAAAAAAAAAAAAGAAAAAATTGTTTAATTATTTCATCTTCAATTGAATATGTTAAATCAAAATATAAATAAAATTGATTTCGATTGGGACGATATATATGTCTAATGTTAATTAATGATATGATTTGCGGATTTATATATAAGGATCAAAAGTTCCGTTGATCTTAAAAATTAATTATTTTTTTTCATGGCTTTTTAGCCTAATACTTTGTTTATTGTTTTTTCAAATTGTATAACTACAAGCCTAACTAAAAGTATAAAAAGTCCATTGAATAAAAAGGATAATTGATTTTTTGAATCATCTTGTACTTTTAGTTCATCCTATATATATATATATATATATACATATGTAATTGGTTTGTGTGGGTTATTAAGAAAAAAAAGATTGCTGATAGAAGTAAAATTAAAAATTATCAGAGCATTTCGTTTTCAAATGCACACGCACTATATATATATATATATATATTCATACGTTATCGACATATTATAAATCCGAAATCTGACTTACTTCCCGACAGTAATAACTTAGATGAAACGATGCCGACAAGGAAACGGCCGACTAATTTAAACAGTACTTAAACCGAACAGGGGCAATGATCCCCAACATTTCGTAGTAATGGAAGTAGTATATATTCTCTTGAACTCGTTTTGTAGGGATCGTAGTATGATTTTAGTGCCACGTTATTAAACCCATAAAATGTCGAAATCTAAGCAATTTCGATTTTATTTATAGAACGAGCAAGATTGCCAGTGTTCATTATTCTCCTATTTTCATCCTCTAATGTAATAACAAATACTGTAGAAATTTTATAATAAAATCTGTTCGATAGATCGGCTATACAAAATTTCTAATTAATTTCTATTATGATAGCGTTTTTAAAAAAATTTAGGAATTACTTTTTTATAGACTTGATTCAAAAAAAAAAAGATTTCTATTCTCTATTTGCATGTTCATTAGATTTAAAATTTATTTTTAAAAAACCATTAATATATATATATATATATATATATATATATATATATATATATATTTAGGTATATCAATTATTATAGAGAATAATTCTTTAATTTTGTTTTGTTTTTTCTTAATTAAAATATAATTGATAATACTAAGAGAATATTGAAGTCAAATATCCATCTATTTTTTTCATTTGTTTTTCTTAGATGCGAGTGCCCAGATTTTTCATACAAGTGCGTACATACGGAAGATGATTTATCCGTAAGTGCATACGTATATCGATGTCGTCAAAACACGACGTCGAATGATACCGAGGCACCCACAGAAGACACGAATTAGAAGACAGAGACTTTTATCCCTTTCTTTCTTTTTTTATTTTTGTCCTTTTTTTTCTTTTTTTTTTTTTAAATCAAAGACGTCAATAACACAAAACACATTCAATAAATTTAACGATTAATATTCCATTATAAAAGAAAGCCTTATCCTTCGAGCTTTTTTTTGTATCAATTTATTTTCACAGGACGGTCCAGACGATTTAAATGAAAGAACGTAAAGAAAAGAAAAAAAAGAAAAGAAAGGTAAAAATATATATATTTGTGACACATTGTCTTCCTTTATCCTCAATAATTTTTCTGCCATTTATCATATTTCAATACAATAATATAATAATTATATATATAAATATTATATATATAAATTATATATTAATTATATATATATATATAATTATTCTCTGGTCAAATATGACCACCTTCTAAAAGTTAAAGTAAAAAACAATTAATTTTATAGTTTTCGCATAATTTATTATTTGAAATATGTATCATTTCGATGCGATATGCAACGGCATCAACAGAAGAAAACATTTCTTTCTAATTCCTAAATTGAATTCAATTGTAAGGTCACTTAAGACCGTCCTTCGTTAGTCGATTTTCAGCGCATCCGATATATGCGCACACACATACACACACACACACGCGTGTATATATATATATATATAATATGTGTGTGTGTGTGTGTGTATGTATATAATTAAGTTTACAATTTAGAAATATAGTTTTAAAACAGTTTGCTCGTAATAATTTACAATCGATTAATGCTTTCTAAGTGGTATATATAAAAATAATTATTAAAATATTTTTATTAAAAAGAGAAGAAGAAAGAGAGAGAGAGATAGACCAAGTCGAGTAGAACACGTGATTTAGGTACGACGCATTGTTGATTATTACATGCAAATTAATTATATTAGAATAATATGTGTATATATATATATATATATATGCAAAAAATTAATATTTTTTTTATCGATTATATTTATAATCGGAATTAAAATTGTTATTGAAATATTTAATATTCCAGAAAATTTAAAAATATTAGCAATATTATGATAACGCGTTACACAAAATTTTATACATGTAGTTTAATGATTACATAAGTTATGAATACCTGTACATACACAAGTAGTGCAGTTGTCACAATGTTTTCAACAATGTGTCAACATACCTAATCATATCAACAGAATCAAAAATATCGTATAAGTAACAAGATTAACTTTTTGATGTATTTACAATTTTCTTTTTTCTTTTCATTCTTTTTCTTTTTTTTTGTTTTACAATAAGATCCCACGCGAATCCTTTCCAAAGTTATTAATAATGTTGTACTTAATGGAAATGGGATCGTGGTTGAAAAAATAGCTATAGTAATTTGTGTGGTAGTATTACGAAAAATATTGAATAATTTTTTGTCGTCTCATCTTATCGACTATTCGAGAGAGAGAGAGAGAGAGAGAGAGAGAGAGAGAGAGAGAGAGAGAAAAGCAAAAACTCTCTGTAAAATAATACGAGCAATTAATGTTTAAGTATATCATAGATTTAAACATTTGAAATAATTAAGAGAGATAAAGCTATGTGAAGAAGAAAAAACAAAAAATCTTTAGCCTCATATAAATTATATATCAATAAATTATATAACAACAACAACAACAACAACAAAAGAAAGAAAGAAAGCCAAAACAAAAATGAAGTTAACATCGTTCGAAAATTATGATCTCCGTTATTTCGCGAAATCGATTATATATGTATATATATAACAATTTACACGCAAATTGCTAATAATAATAATAATAAATATTAATTAAGTAAAAATGTTGTTAAAAAGGTGTAAGAGAAAGCAAAACAGAAAAAAAAAGAAAAGAGAACATCTTTTATGTTTAATTATTACATCGAAATATTCAGAAAAAAAAATGGTTATCATTTTTTGACAGAGGCTCTAATTGAACGTATTCGTAATGCAGTATTTCAAATAACTTTTATGTGTAATATACAAAGATAACAAAACAAAACAAAAAATAAGTTAAAAGATAAAAGTACAAAACCAATTGTATTGTACAATTATTATATAATTAATATTATCGACCTCCACCTTTACGAGCCCTACCTCCCTATCTTCCTTCCTCGCCCTTTATTAGCCCCGAATATGATACGATTTTTAATAAAACGAGTAAGTTTATTCATAAAATTGGACTATCTTTATTCTTTTCCTATTTTCTTTTTCATCCTATTTCATTATATATTAACTGCATGAATGTTTATATTTTATCGAAAACAATGTTTTTTGAATTAAAGAAATTATCTTCTAAGATCAGAAAAACCATGATTAATGATAATAATAAAAAAAAAAGAAATCAGGAATAAAATATACGAAGATTTTTTCATATATAGATTATTGTAAAATTGATTTACAAAGTATAATATAAACAGTTATCTAATAGAATGTTATTCACTGATAAATATAACTATTATATTACTAAAATTAAATTACTTACCTTTTCTTTTTTTTTAAATGTAAATTTTTAAAAACTCGGTACTTTCATCGCTCCTCTAAAACAAGTTTTATAAAAAATGAGTTCGCAATAGAAGTCATTTTAAGTAAAATCACATTAGTGCGGAACTTTCTTTTTTATCATGTAAATAAGATCAATAAAGCGTACGAGTTTCGATTTAGCGAAATCTGGAGAGTGGATTATTATTATTATTATTGTTATTGTTATTATTATTATTATTATTATTATTATTATTATTATTATTATTATTATTATTATTATTATTATTATTATTATTATTATTATTATTATTATTATTATTATTATTATTATTATTATTATTATTATTATTATTATTATTATTATTATTATTATTATTATTATTATTATTATTATTATTATTATTATTATTATTATTATTATTATTATTATTATTATTATTATTATTATTATTATTATTATTATTATTATTATTATTATTATTATTATTATTATTATTATTATTATTATTATTATTATTATTATTATTATTATTATTATTATTATTATTATTATTATTATTATTATTATTATTATTATTATTATTATTATTATTATTATTATTATTATTATTATTATTATTATTATTATTATTATTATTATTATTATTATTATTATTATTATTATTATTATTATTATTATTATTATTATTATTATTATTATTATTATTATTATTATTATTATTATTATTATTATTATTATTATTATTATTATTATTATTATAAAAAAATATTATGTATCACTATTGAAAAACTATTAGTAAAGTTTAAGGATTATTAATTCATATAATCAGGTTGTGAACGAAGCACACGATACGATAGAATTTTTAATATTAATGATTTATTATTAATATTAATAATAATTTGTGCAAAATATATCAACATTAAATTATTATCTTTAGTAAAATTGCCTGTACATTTAATTTTCATACATGGAGTAAATGTATCTTTTTTTAAATTGGCGATATTTTTTTTTTTAATATTATAAAATACATTATATTTAAACTCACAAATAAGTCAAGCATCGGAAGACCTCTCTCTCTCTCTCTCTTTCTTTCTTGCTTTCTTCCCTCCCTCCCTGCCCTTTTCTCTCTCTTTCATTGTTTTTCTCTGTTCTCCATTCATCCTTTCTCTATTATTTTCGCTTTCAATTTGTAAACATCTTATTCGATTACTTTAATTGTATGATTATTAACAGTGTAATGAGTTTTTCTTATATTTATATATATATATATATATATATATATATATATATATACATATATATTATATATATATAATACAACCTAGAAGAGTCTCAATATAAAGAATACATATACAACTGAATATATAACAGTGCATTTCAAGACGATCATATTTTTGCTTGTATTTGTTTCGTTTCTTTTTTAAAAAATTGTTATCGACATACATTGTATCAAAAAGAAAAAATACAGTAATATATGTGTACATACATACACACACACGCACACACGCACGCACGCACTCATACACACAGAATGAGAATGATTACTAATCAGTAAAGTCATAATGAAAAAGTATATTAATTTTAATATATTTATTTCTTTTTTCCTTTTGATCATATATCATGTAACATCTGTACTTATACATATATCTGTGTATATATATATATATATATATATATATATATATATATATATATATATATATATACACAGATATATGTATATAAAGAATAAATACTTTGTGTTATCCGTAAAATGCATAAACACATAAAAACTTTAAAACGAATAACAAAACGAAGGGAAGAAAAAAAGAAATAATAATAATAATAATAATAATAATAATAATAATAATAATAAAAATTAAGTTAATGCGAGATATGCTTTTTTTTTTAGTAAGATAATAAGATTTACACGTAACATATGTTAAAAAAATAACATTTTACGGAAGCATATAAAAACACGATCATAAGTTCCTCTTACTCCTCCTCTTCATCTCATACACGACGAACACATTCGCGTACGTGCATTATATTAAATATACGATCGTGGTGGTAAGATTAGAAGAAAAAATGAAATGTAAGCAATCTTTTCTTGTATTACATGTGATTCATGTGCAAAAAAACTCGAGTTCATTGCTTATATCAATACGGTGTATATCTGATTTTTATTTCTGATGTGTTACATGTATTTCTTTTTTGTTCTTTTTCTTTCCTTTTTTCTCTTATATTTGGTTGTTTGTTTTCATAATACATGAACATTCTTATTAATCTTCATATTTTCTTTTTGTTCTTATACTTCTGAAAGTTCTTATATAATAAGATCAGGTAAATCATAAGGCCCAGAGATCCATGTCTCCTCTTTTTACATATACATACTTTTTATATATACATATGCGAGACGCACACATACACACATACATAATAAGCACATGCATACATACTAAATGATTTTAAATAAGTGTCAACAATTTCATTGATGTGTGTGTATTTTCTATAATGATCAAACTCAAAATTAAAATTAATTGAAAAGATTTGTGTGTGGTTTTTTTTTAATTAATAAACGTTTAATATAACACTAGTGCGAAAACATTTGACTTTGGAATCACTCAGTATATATACATGCGTTAAGTGCAGTAAGTATCTTTTTAAAAATCACACACATAAATCTTAAAATATTGCATATGACAAATAAAGCACTCCTTCAACTTCATTCCTCTATTTTATTCGTAAATTTATCGTTGAGAATTAAAGAAGATTCACTCTCCTGCAACGATCCATTCATTGCACTTTTATGAAACTCTTCTCGCATTCAAATACAATGTAACGTTTTGTGTGAAAATTTATAGAATAGTGCTTGGACGTATTATACAAAAATACAACGGTATTTAATTGCGTCTGAAATATCCTTGCATATACACATATGTACAAATATGTACATACATGGTACAGTTAGCCAAATTAAGATCAATCTGTGTGTCTTAGGAAACAAAATAAATCGATAAGGAAAAGAGAGAAGGAAAATAAGTTGTTGGAAATATTAAAGAGAATATTTATAAGGCCTTTAGACATATAAAATATAACGAAGGATATTTACTTATGTTGTTAATACGTTTCTTTAGGTAAATTTCAAAGAATTTAATTATTCGTAAATTTTTTTTCTACGAAAAATTTTATGCTTCTATAAAGAACATTATGAAAAACCAAAACATTATATACATACAATGATATATAAAATGAATACAAAATTATTATTTAATTTGATTGATCAAAATTCATTTAAACATAATGCTTTCACAATACATTTGGAAAGAAATGTACGAAAATTGAAATCATTAGAATATTTTAAAGAGTCTTATTAAATTATCTTTTAGAATTTTGTTTATACATAATTTATGAATTAACTTGCCAACTCTTTCATACGTTTCGATATAGAACATACACACTGAAGATTATTTTGTCATTCGAGGTTGCTTTCGTTAATAATAAAATATTATTAGAATATTATTTTGAAATAAATGATATACACGAATGATGACAATGTGTGATATTTCTAATTACATATAACACGTATAGAAAAAAAGAAAAAAAGAAAAAAAAAAAGAAGAAGAAAACATAAATCTATCACAAATGTTAAAGCTGGTAAATTATAATACCTGGAATAAAGTCAATAATCAGTTAAATACATCCTTCGTTATAATTTCATATAATAATCGAAGAAAAGTTCCCATAACTGATATTGAATATCGTTTTCATAGTGAAAATAAAAATATTTGGCTGGATACATAAACGCGAGGCCAAAGATATTTCGAGATCCATATACAATACACAGAATTAAATGTATCGATTCACTTAATCATTCGATAATGGAACAGAATGTACATTGATATCAAATTAATATGAATTAATATGAAATGTTGTCTAATTTAGTCGTGTTAAAATAACAAATAATCGCAAAAGAAACGGAAAAATAATGAAATTACACACATGGTTCTGTAAGAACGTCCAACTGTAAACGTTCAACGCGATACCGATTATACTGTCGATATGGTGATCGCGTTTGATCATTGTCCGTAATAACACGTGTTCTATGAGGGATCAAGTTCTCATATCGCCCCATTAACCAATCTTGACACAATCGATGTTGAACATCTGCTACATTTTTAGATGCCCACGATGAAAGCCAATGATGAAATTTCGAATTTAAATGTTTTGTCACTGCTGGATGACACTGTATAAATAAAATTTATATATTCATTAATTTATAGTTAATAAATACATAGTATATTATCCGACATATTATTATAATTGTAATCGATGAAACATTAATAATATCTATAAACATTTGTTTATATTTTATGTACATACCTCTCTAGCACGACTAAAAGAATTTTGTTTATAAAGGAAAGCCTCTTTACTAGCAACATAAAGCATCTGATAACTATTTGGATTAAAACGACATTGTGTTTCATCAGCGGCAATAATTTCAGATGTGTCACCAGTATCTGTCAACCTTAAACCTGATGGCCTTTTTAAAAGTGCACTGACACTATCCAATGCTTTATCTTTATTGGATACTCTAAAATAAAAAATATTTAATATATTAAATATTTTTAATTAAAAAATAAATAAAATCTTAATAGAAAAAAAAAAAGAGAGGTAATAGAATAATATACTTACTCCGAAGCTTTTTCTGGATGATTAGTATTAGGCATAGATGCCCTCATTAATTTTGCAGCTCTCTTACGCCATTGCCTGACATTACGATACAAAAATACTGGTTTCCGTCCTGCCAAGATTCTGCTTAAAGAATTCCAACTATGTCCATCCATCTACAACAATTATTTTATATTACTATCTTTCAATAAGTAGTAATTAGACCAAAATAAAAATATATTTATAATTTTAGAATTAACAGATAATCTTTATATTCTCCTATAATATAAAAGGAACACATAATAACTATCAACTTCCTGAAAAAATATATAAAACTTTTAATAATACTCAAAATAGGATTTAAAATAAATTTTCATGAATATGTGTATTGATTTGCTTACTTATTAATGTTTAAAAAATTTAAATAATAGTGAATTCGTACAATTTACTATGTACCATGTATTATAAACAGACATATATAAATATAAATATAAATATAAGTTATAACAAATATTTATAAAAGAAAATATTTGCAAGAATATTAATTTGTGAAGGAACCACAAATCTCCCTTTTCTATTTTAATAATTACTCGAATCAAGTTGAATAATTAAGCAAAAAAATAACTCGCATTTCATACATTCAAATATATAGTTAATGAAATATATAGTTAATATGGTTTTCTATATACTTGTCATTACTTCTTTTCCTTTTTATGTAGATATAAAATTTGTTCATAGTCAATTACTCTCATATCTAATAATAATGTGTCTATATGCATACTTGTAATAATCTTAATGTTAATATTATATGCATTATTACAAAGTGAAGCAGTTACATAATACTATATTAAATTAGACACACACATGTATTTATTTGGTTTAATTACAAGAAATGTAGAATAGCTCTTTAACAAAAATTTAAAGAATATGTTCGTATAATGAGTACTAAAACTATACTTGTTTTTACGTGATTTTCATATTTAGAGAAAATATGAATTTAGCAAATTGTTTATAAAAAACAATTTTTGAAATTTATATATTCTATACAACATGTGTATTTATATAAGTATTCCCAAACATTCTTTTTGTCAATACCACCATCGATAGAAATATATTATGAACTTTTGTATCTTATTAATGCATTCGATATATGATTTAAAAATATTAATATTAAAATCAATATACTATCATAAAAGAAAATAATAATAACTTAAGAAACATGTAACCAATTGCTCACTGATGAAAGATAGACAAATGTATAATAAAAAGTATATGCAGTAGAATTATTAAACTGCTTATACTAAATAAATCAAAACGAAAATGTGAATGCATAAAATAAATTTGTAGTATAGGAATAAGCAGTTGTTTTTTAAGGAAAATTAAACTTTAAATCACATTTAAGAGAAAACATTCCCAAACAGTTAATTGACTGACATATATGTATGCATAGCATTGTATTCTTACAATGCAAAATATAACAAAAAGGAAAACATTAATGTAATTTTGGCATAAATATTGAAAATTTGCCAATTAAGTTTTTTTTTTACTGTTTTAAAATTTAAATATGTTAGAAAAGAGATATATTACTCTCAACACATATAATTCCATCTGCATGAAATAGACAATGAATTAAAGCTGTATATGAAAATATTTTAAATAAAATCAGATGAGAAGAAAAAACATAAGACTTAAAATTCACAATCATATCATATATAAAACATGTATCTATATATGCATAGACAATAAGAAATTTAGGTAATATACTAAAGAATCTTCAGAGTATAGTATAAGCACAAAGCTCATACAAAAAGAGTTCGGAGTATCAACGTAACAAATTTAGTGGTACAAAATGATGTTAGACAATAATGTTTAAAAGCACTGTTCATGTATTTCAATATCTCTCTTCTATACAATATTGTTTCATCTATCATTATATGCATATTCATTTCATATACAGGTTACAGTTATAAAATATATATACATATATATGCCTTATATGTATGTATATATATATTTGCCTTATACGAATTATATATATATATTTTTTTTGTATATAGAATTTAAAATTCACTGCAGTTGTATGAAAACATAGATATGAACTTACAACGATCACATAAACTTTTGTCTGTATACGTTTTACATGAGAATTTCAATGAAATTATATTACAAATGTTACAGTGGTATTATATGCACTGTCTGTGAGAATAATTACATATGCGAAATTATGGATTTGTGCTATTGAATCTACTAAAATATTATTAAATCACTAAGAAAATAGAAAATATTAATGTTTTCATCTTTTAATAACGTTTATGTAAAATTCGTAATTTAACACACACACACATATATATATATATATATATATATATATATATATATATGTATATATATATCTCGCTCTTCAAATTTTCTGATTTAATATCATGTAAGAATGAATGTTTACATTTTGTTCACGTAGAGGACAATGCTACTAATATTTTTTTTGACCGTTTACTCCTTTTCCAGATAAAGTTTTTTTTCTATATGGCAGCATAAACAAAAAGTTTCACATCGATTTGTTATTAGATTTTACTATTTTTACCAAGTATATATATAGTCTTGAAGAAAGTCCTAACACAATGTTACACCAATTCTTGATATTTTACTAAATAAATACTGAAATATAACATCTACTCGAAAGTAATTTTAACATATGTACATACTTCAAAGATGAGCGGAAGAGTTCTTACCATAAATTTAAAACCTTTAGATTAAAACCTTTCAGATTAAAAATGCAGGAATGGAGTAAGGTCAAAATCCAAACGAGAGAATAACAAATGATTATCACTGGAATTAATTCATGTTCGAAGTCGAATGAAGAACGATAACTAAATTAACTACATAAGAAAGTGAAGCCTTTGGTAAATCATTAGATAATGATGTGATATGTATGCATTGTATTGCAGCTTTTTTGTCATAATTAATATTATAGATCCAGTAAGCATGTAAGCAACTTTCTGATTGCATGTTACAACACATATGTGATCTGTGCTGTACTAATTACATATTACTATGTACACAGCAAAAAATATCATATACACACCTATTCAATAAAGGCGCAATGATTAAGTTTATACACACTTGGTTCATGCCACACAATTGTATGTTTATTTATTTAAAGCTTATGCCCAAATTAGTATATGTACACATACTCATTCCATATACAGACAGCCTTTGATCACCCGATTTCCCTTTCAATAATTTCGTTAAATTTGATTTACGTCGCGACTACATCTGATGGAACGAGCATGCGCAAGTTTATTTTATAACTTTTGCCAATATATAAACATGTCACTGATGAAAATTTCATTAAAATGATCTAAGTTTTATTAATTACTTATTTAAATATTTTTCTATCACTTTATAACACATTTACGAATTATATCAATATTCTATGTGAAGAAAATATATTAGCAACGAACTTTTTTTAGTACTAAATTTATTATCGTAATAGTTGATTGTAAAAAAAAATTTAATCTAAAGCAAATGGCATATAAGAACATACACATGCATGGCATAATACAATGTGAAAATGATATATTTGAAACTCAATATTCATGTATCTGTTTCCAAAGGCTTCACTATATATATGACTGATCGTGATAGTGAAAATATGGTTTACAAATTAGAGATGCATTATCAAATGACCTAAGCTGCGTATCAAAAACATATATACAGATTCATGTGATCAAATATTTACATTCTTTAGAGCACAAAGTAGTATTTATATTTTCTAATATTATCTTATATAATATATATGCAGTGTCATAAGAAGAAAATAAAAGAAATTTTAAGAATTGACTGTACCAAATGTTATATGAGACTTTATATATATATATATATATATATATATATATATATATATACATATATATATACATACACACACGCACGCACGCACAAACACACACACATACGTATGTATATATGTATGTGTCTATATATCACTATATTTTACACTCATTATGGCACTGCTCAGATGATGTTAATTCGTATGCTATGCATACACCCTAATTACGCAAACGCGTTATTTAATTATTGAATACTGCTACTTTAACCCATAGTTAATCAACCTTCTAACCGTATTCATTTCTAAATGAATGTGAAGGGCAATATCAACGATGAGTGACGACCGAACGATGACAGTATACGATGATACATGATACATAATTATATACACGAGACTTTTTCCCTATTCATTTCGTTGAGCCAATTTTGATATTATTTTAGACAATTTCACTAAATGTCATGTATCAAACATGACAATACATACCATGACTATACAACAATGTCCACAGGCAATGTTGAAGTCTATCATATAATTTTTTTTCCTTCAAAATAGTAAATTTAACGAATATTCTACCTTCTTTACAGATTAATTATAAGTACTATTATGCAGCTATCACAATTATAATTATGAAGTGATAATAAAGGAAGCTTAAGAAAGCTTATAAATTAATTATAACGTTATATAAATGGTTTTTTCTTTTTCTTTTCTTTTTTTTTTTTTTTTAAATATATTTTACACATGCTGCAACAGACAATGCATGAATATTGCTTTTAAACGTTAAATAAAATTATGGAAAATATTAATTGTAAAATAATCATTTTTTTTTTTAAATAAAATTTCTTTATGAACAGTAAATAACTCTTTCTATACTATAACATTGTAACAAAAAAAAAAAATAAATAAAAAAAAAAATAAAAAAAAAAAATAAAAATTTAAAAAAAAAACAAAAAACAAAAAGAAATATATTAGTATGTACTGCCGACTTTTTAAAAATATTTTAATATGAAAAAAGAACACATTATTTCGTTTTTATGATACTTTCCATTAAAATAAAGTTTACTGTTAATTTTATATCAATCTTATGCTTTTAATATTTAAATAAGAAACAAAGAGGGGACTTTCTCTATTTCACAGCATTTTACATTGTTTGCAGCACCACATTGCAATCCATGGTAAAAAACCGTATTTATCTAAAAGTCTTTGAGCATTATGAAAATAAATGTATGTATAAGCTTTGCTTTTCTTTGATTTAAAAACTTTTTAGTACGTCATATATGTATACGTATATGAAATACGTATTATATATAGAGATTTCGCGATATCAGACCCTACGATTTATAAAACCCTGGCACTATACAGATAATTTACATAAAATAAGAAAATTCTAAATAACCATCCATAGTATTAATATCTTTATAGTGATGACATAATAAGTTATGTCAGTTGAAATTTTCTTAAAAGCATTTCCCACTTTGTGGGAAATCAACAGTAACTGCTTCAAGGCAAATTCCCGAGAAGATGTCTAATTATTATTATTATTATTATTATTATTATTATTATTATTATTATTATTATTATTATTAATATTATTATTATTGTTATTATTATTATTATTATTGTTATTATATTTTTATTATTAATATTATTATTATTATTATTATTATTATTAATATTATTAATATTAATAATAATAATAATAATAATAATAATAATAATAATAATGTTATTATTATTATTATTATTATTATTATTATTATTATTATTATTATTATTATTATTATTATTATTATTATTATTATTATTACTCTTGGGTTAGTAATTAACTTTTAATTTGCCTTTTAAACTCTAACATAAAAAGAAAAAGAAAATATTAATTTCTTAAAATAGATTTGTTGTGTTTGGGGCACTGTTTTTAAACTGACCGATAACGGTACAACTCCGATCACAGACATCAAAATACAAGTGAATGTAAACTTCAACGTTGGCAATGATTATGAAAAGGGATGTGGATCCTATACCTTCTTGCTAATGTCAGTGTTCTTGCGCTTTCTGCCCCGAACCCCCCTTGCTGCCTGGTCACTACTCACAGGATGATTGGTCGTTGGCTCATTGTCTACCACAGCAGAAGTGTCTTTCGGGCTAGTTTGACCAGGCGGAGCAGAGAACCTCTCCACATATGTTGACCATTTCTCAGATACCATAACTCCTTCTCTTTCTCTCTCTCTACAACCACTGTCCATTGCTTCATCACCCTCTGTATCCAACAGTTCCATTGTCATTTTACAATCCTTTTTATACTGTAATAGAAAACAACTATTTTATAATAAATATTTTATAAATAGATGATAATAAAATAACATAATTGTTATATAGCTACTTGAGGTCAGTATACAAAAATTCAGATATAATAATAAATTTACACTTTGCATGTAAGTGAAATTGTAAAAATTAATATTAGTAACAATTAATTTATAAATGAAATGAAATATTATTGATCATAAATGTATTTATAATTTTTGCAATGAAATTAGCTGTATTGATTAATTTTATTCCTGTAAAAAAATTTTAATTTTAAATAATACCTTGTAATAATATACAAATCATATATACGAAATGATAAAGGGTAATATAGGAAAAATACCTGAAAATATTCATAAGTTTATAATTAATTATATAATTTATATACAAAAAATCTCTATATTTATAATTTGTTAAAAAAAAAAAAAACCTTTTTTTTATAGTATAAACAAATATTGATAAAACTTTAATTTAAAGAATATATACTTTTGTAATAATATAATTCGCATGTATCACAAAATGTCTACTTACTATATATATTTTGAAACAATTTTCATCAGCCATTGCTTTTTCTGCCTTACGTTGATATGAAAGCTCTGCACCAAGCCTCATATAAGCTGTAACACATAATCCACCAGCTCCACTACTTTCTTTTGGCTGACGTTGTTCTCTTTGAAATAGCTCCATACATTGCTGGCATATAGGATCAGACACTAAATGCTGCAACTATAGAAATTACATTATATATTATTTTAGCATTAAATATATTGTAGAGATAAAAATGCTGTTACATACAAAAAAAGATGCAAACATTTATTGCATAAATACTGCGCAGGAGATAACAAAAATGTAGAATCACTTCATAACAAAAATAATAAATAGTAGTTTCCTAAGGGTATACATACTTGTCTCACAGCATATGTCACAACTTTGTCCAAAGTAAAGGCAATATATGCATGTATACCAAACATTTCACGCAAGGTATCTTCATACGCTGTACTCTCCATATTTCCATCCAAAACATTTTTCACCATATCCAAAAAGGCAGGATAGTAATCCTCAATTTCTATTTCATCTATGTTAAATAAAAAATACATATTTTATAATGTCATAAAATAAAAATAATTAAAAATTTATTTCGAATAGAACAGAATTATTTACTTACTTTTTGGTTTTAACCTGAGAGCCACAGCAGTACTCTCCTTACGTTGCTGTTTGTATCTAGACTCTTCTTCTGCAAGGGCTACCGCTCTCTCATACATCTTAGTTAATCTTTCACAGAGGATGTGATGTAACCTCAAAAAGAGGTACCAATTATTACTGCCCATGAAAAGAGTATATGCCTCTTCAGGATCATTTGACAGGGCATGCATAGGTATTTTGATATCAGGTTCGACTTTAACTGAAGTGGAAGACAGGACTGGGGAAAGTGGGGCCTTACTCCTATTTGCTTGAAGACCGCCATGTGGCGATGTAGACATGGTTACAGATTGAGAATTACTACATGCTGCCACACCCACATCCTCTTTGTCATCTAAAAAAATGAATAGAATATTCAATTTATACAAAAAATATATATAAATATTAAACTATGTATATATAAATAACATAATAAAGAAATTATATAATATATATATATTTTGTTTACTTATATATATATATAATATAATAATGTATATATGTGTATATATGTGTATATATATATATATATATATATATATATATTATACAAGATAGGAAATAAGTATATATATAAATATTATTTATTCCTTTTTAAAATACATATATTTAAAAGTATATCTACCATCTTCATCTCTCTCATCATCACTAAGCTCTTGGCGTGGGTGAAAAAAGAGATCTGGTATAAAATGCTTAAGTAAAAGCTTTATACGCTGTTTATCTTCTTTATGAATAGCAGTTTGTCGTTTTACATGATGTATCAATAAATTTGCTGCATCATCTAAGACAGATTTATCTTTATAAGGTAACACTAAATGTGGACCACTATTTCCTTGATTATCACCGCTTCCATCGTCTACCTGTTCATGTCTCTATAAAAAAAATTGTAATAGCAAATTCAATATCCATAAAATATAAGATAATATCAAATATATAGAATCAGTAGTAACCTTACAATATATTATTTACAAAATAATACAACAAAATAATTATATGATATACTAACCTCATCATATAAAGTTTCAATTTCATTGAATAGACTTTTGGATCTTAAAGCTTTCACATCATTTTGTTTAAAATTAATACCTTGGTGATCTAAAGATTTCAAATAGTACTTCTCATTTTGTTCTCTCCAAATTTTATTAAAACCTTTCTGAGCTTCTCGCCATTCCTCTTCCTTACTCTTCAAGCGTCGTAAAACGACTGGAACTGCAACTACAGGATTTTTTTTAAGACCTTCTATAATATCAGCAGCTTTATCTCCGTATATCCTTTTTAATGCCCGTTGATGTATTGTGGGAGAACAACCTCCAAGACAATCATCGAGTTTAAATTTTTGAAGTTCTTCTTGGCTCATTCTATTCATTTTTTTATGAACACCTTCTAATACTCTAATAGTTGATGCATTAGTTTCTATCACGCCATCTAACTCAAATCGTTCATCTTCACAACGATAAATAAATTCCTCATATTGTGTTTTTCTGTTAAACGACATGGTAGTTTTACATTTTTAAAAACAAAAACAGAAAAATTATATCAAGACAAATACCTCAGATTTTATATTTACCTCGACGTAACAAATGTACTATCCTCTGACCAAGTTGGGAATGATACCCATGTATCATTTAAAACTTCTTTGCACAATTGCGTTCTACCAGTACATTTTGGTTGTACATAAGACTTAGGCAAAGCACAATATGAAGCTCCTAATCGCTTACATGCTGTATAATCAATTTCCATTGCCAAGTCACCCTGAGGTCGTTCTTGGTGACCACGCGCTACATTATTTGGAAGTGCTTCGACTCCTATACTACTTCCTGTATTATTTGCTGACGTATTGGAAGAATCAGATAAATGACCAAGAAAATCTTTAAACCAACGTAAAAGTTCCGGAAAACGACCGAGAAATGGTGTAACTAATTGTAATAATTCTGATTTAGAAACAATTTCCTGGTTAAAAAGTACAAGACACCGAAGAAAATTTTCATAAACCTCTTGTGACTTCAAAGCCTTACGAACCTAAAATATATTAAATAAATCATAATTCATATATATGCAATTTTTTGTTTATAATAAAACATTAATAAAAAATTACATATTAAATAAAAAAAAGGAAAAGATACTAACCTTATCAAAAAATGCATAGTCATTCAATGTACCATATTTTCCAGCTTCTGCTATAGTAACATCTCGCATTGATGTTACTTTGTGTTTTTTTAATGGAGGTGGTCCATGTTGAATATGAGAATTGCCACCAGTAACAGAAGTAGAGAATGATGGACTTCTTTTTAGCTGCCCTGTACTGTGACCTAATTTTTGACCAGTACTGATTTCTCGAACACCTGGCCTATCCCTCTCACGATCACGATCCCTGTGATCTCTGCTATCACGTTCCAATATACAAGTGCCACTTGATTCCCGAAGATCTCGTGAAACATTAGCAGAGTTGTTATAAGTCGCTTTAAGACTCAATGGTTTCTTTATTATTGCTGTATGATCATTTACTGGAGCAGTCTTGTTACTCTGAAACATAGCAGACTAGTCCTGATTAATATTAATAATTAAACAAAATTGCTTGTGTATTATAGCAAACAATGATTACGAAAAAGGAAAAATTAATATTGATTTTTATCTATACGTACATTATATAGCATGCATCTTTCGATCACAGGACTCACCAACGAACTCTGCTGATTAGTTGCATCCGGTAAAAATTGACCAAATTCAGCAAGTAAATCTTCTTGGTTTTCAAACAATTTAGCAACCTGACTATAAACCTCAGCTTCTGTTAAATGTTTTACGTTACTAGCAGCGCTTCCACCACTTGTACCACTTATATGTCCGGATTCTTTCAAATTGCGTTGTTCTTTTTGATAAGTATGTAGTATCTCTAGGAACCTTTTGTATTTATCTGGTTGTCCTTGAAAGCGATTCTAAAATTTAAAAAAACATTTTATGTAACATAAATTTTTAATCTTTAATTTTTCATCTACAAATATAATTCACTATTTTTCTATCATTATCATGTATATATTATTATCATGTATAAAATAAAACAAACCTTTATTTTATTAACATAGTTAATAGCATGGTTAAATTCCACAGGCTGACTTTGTTGCGTTTGACCACTAGTTGGAATACCATCTTGAGCTTGACTAAGAGCTTGACTTACTGCCTGAGCTTGTGCAGCACTAACATGAGAATTGTTGTAGGCTTGAATAGGTGGCGGTGACGGTGCATGAACCGTTATACTACTATTGGAAATATTATTTGTTAAGGCATGATGTATGCTTCCAGATCTAAAAATATATAATTTTAGAAAAACAAGGTAAAACATTTTCCGTATGAACACATATAAACTTGTAGATGTTATATTTCTTACCCTTGCATTATTTGCAAAACTGGTGGTGCTTTTGCTGGTTGTGTTGGCGGACTTGCTACAGGTGGTGAACCAACATTCACCGTACAATGATGTTGCGATAACGTTGCTGTATGAGTAGCAGTTGGACTAGGCATACTAACTGATACTTGGAATGCATACCCTTGCTCATTTGCTTGTACCTCTATTTTGTAGCCTGGTGGTAGAAAAGTATTGAAACCAACAATGAGTTCAGGGTGTCCCTTAAATAAATGGCTCACTCGTGTAATAACACCTGGGGTATCAATACTCTGAGATTTGAATTCTTTCATGATATCCAAGAAATCATTATAAACCTATAAAGAATAAAAAATCAATATTATCTTTCTTTAATATTTACTTATCTAACACATAGAAAACAAAAAATAAAATTCAAACCTGTGGTTGATCACTGAATTTGTACTTCACTTGATCCAAATAAGATAATGCATCTTCAACTTTTAATCTTTGAAATTGTTGAGATCCACTCCCACTGCCTAATCCAGGACCTGGAGGTGTAGATGCCAATGGCGCTACATTGCTCGAATGTACCTAGAAATATGTTATATTATAGCAAATGCTTACTGAAGTCTATAATATATATGATACAGACCTTGTGCCTTATTGCTGCCTGCTGTTGCGTGTGAACTTGTGTTTGCGATCCTGTTGTAGGTTGCTGAGAGCCCATATTGTGATTACTTCCACTACTTATTCCACCGTGCAACCCACCACCAGTATTTACATTAGTACCGCTACATGTAGAATTAAGCCCTCCTGTAGATCCAGTTCCCTAAAAAAAATTCATTTACAAAATGTTACAAATGATAATTAAGTTTATATAAGATTGTTACCAAAATAACAATTTCATATATATTTAGACAATATAACATACTTTAATAGGGGATGGTGTAGCCGTTGGTACAACGATCGCACCGGTATACTGCTGTTGAGCTTGGGCGGTACCAAATTGTATACTTCCCGGCATTTCCTTTGAAGTAACAGATCGAACAGCTTGACCAGGTACAACAACTCCTATTCCGCTACTTGAGTGATACTCTAAACCTCCACCACCGCTTAGACCACTTCCTCCGCTCACCGACGAGGGTTTTAACGTTGCTGCTGGTGACGCTACCTCGTCCAGCCCGCGAACGCGTTTCATTGCAAATCACATAGGGGAGGCTGTAAAAAATGTATTTATAATTTTTTCCAACTATATATGATAATACATATATCAAATCAAAATGTGCAGCTATTCAAGTGTTCCGCGTTTCTCATTTGAATTTTAATTTTAATATATATATATATATATATATATATATATATATATATATATATATATATATATTTTTTACATTTATTTTTCATCTAATTCCATCGCACAAAATAACGTTCGTTGAAACTTGTAATCATTTATATTTATCTTGTTATTTAACAATACAAATATTCGATTTTAATATAAAATAAAATATATGATGTATCATTGTCTTAATGAAATTTCATCAAATTTAATTCCATATTAACAAATGCGATATTTTTAAAGTAAAGCAACAAAGATAAGCAATTGGAATAATTTATTACATTGTAATTCAACGACCCAAAAAACTAATTTTTAAAATGTGAATTACAATGCGAATTTCTCTCTTTTTTCATGTAATCAAGAAAGAAACTTTCATCCTGATAAAAACTCCATTTTTTATTTCGAAATAATTATCGTAATACGAATCGATTCGTAAGCCAATCACTACTCGTCCTTTCGAATTCGATACAATTCCATTGGATTTTCGAAGGCGCGAAATTTAATTAATGAAACTTTAAATTATCAGAATCATTCAATCTACGATTCAAAATTCGATTAAAAATAACAGATAGACATCAGTTTTAATTAAAAAATACTGGTATAAAAGGATATAATGAGATTATACGAAGCATATTAGTATGACTCTTTTATCTTATAAAAATATATAAATGCAGAAAGAAATAATATTTCTGATCAAAAAAATGAAATATCTCGTCCAAACACAGTGAACATATAATTTTAACTCGTATATTACGTTATTTATGAAAAGTATGATAAACCTCAGAAAAATAAAATTATTGACAAAATAAATACATATTTAACAAAATAATACATAAATACAAATAAATACATATTTTATTTTGACATATATATTAATTATTATCAAATATTAAAAGTATCGATAATAAAACGTGATTTCCGAATAAGATCGCCATAACCTTAAATGCTCACACAGCAGCAGCAGACATAAGAAAGTCATCTCGGTAAGATTGGTGCCACCTCTACCACGACACTACCAACACTACAGAAGAACTTCAATAAGGTATACGATGAAAATAGAATTAATTTAATAGAGAAAATCCGCTATAATAACGACAAAGCGATTAAAAGCAGTTTAAAAACATTGTGCCATGAGAATAAATGTAACGCTTCAGAAAAAAGAAAAAAGAAAAAAAAAAAAAAAAAAGAAAAAAAAACGAAAAATGTGCGACGTATGTAGTCTCTCTGTGGGTATAAAAGAGGAATACACAACACGTTTTCCTCATTCTTCACTTTCTATATTCTTTCTATAACTTCCTTTCTTCTCGACTAACTTACGTTTTTATAATCCCTTTGATAAGACGAGATCTCACTTTTCACGTTTCGAGGGAAACGGACGTATCACAGACATGAGCTTAAAATCTAACCTCACAAATTCATTGCGTCGTCGTACCGGAATATACATGACGATTTACACATGCACGTACATATACACGGAAAGCATAGGATTGTTCACGTAAATATATGTGCGCGCGCAATACGTTACATACGTATGTAGGTAGGATAAATAGATAGATAAATAGGTAGGTAGAGATAGGTATATACGCACGGGTGCGCGCATATCACATACACGATCGCATATAAATGCGCGCGCTCGCTCGCGCGTCACTATACTTTGCGCCAAAGTGACATTCACTCCGATGGGATTTAGTTATTCAGCCGTATGCTTGCTCTCTGCTAGGCTTGAGCGATGTTTTTCGCTATGTTCACGGCAGCGAGAAAAGAATGATAATGATAATGATAATGATAATGATAATGATAATGATGATGATGATGATGATGATGATGGTGGTGGTGGTAGTGGTGATGGTGATGGTAGTGTAGTGGCGGGGGATAGTGATGATGGTGTTGGTAGTATTGTTGGTAGTAGTGTGGTGTGGCGGAGAGCGTACAGCCGCGAAATTCGATGCGTTTAATAATGGTGTTACATGTGTGATAAGGTCGAAACTACGGCGAGCTTCGATGGATCGATATCGAGCGTTAAATTATATCGCTCAATTCTAGATTAATACCTTTGAAAATCAAACAAAATTATATTCTTATGATTCTCAAAATAAATTCACATCGCTTTTCTATAAAATAAATTAAGTTTTCTATCAGAAACGGTTTGACGTTTTGAATTTGAATTAAATATAATTAACAAACATACTTCGATGCTGTTCGTGAGCATAATTAAAAAAAAAAAAAAAAAAAAAAAAAGAAAAAGAAAAAAAAAGGAAAAAGAAAAAAAGTCATCGAAGAAAGAACGAACTAACAAGAAAGAAGAGAATATACTGCTGCAAAGGAATAAAATGATGGTGGCAAAGAGGATATCGAGGAAGCGCGCCTTACCCACCGACACATCCATTATTCACAACACACATGCACAAGTCGTTCCGTCGTGACGCGGCGAACGAACGAACGAACGAACGAACGAACGAACGAACGAACGAACGAACGAACGAATGGACGGACAGACGGACGGACGGACGGACGGACGAGCGAGCGAGCGAATCGAAGAGCCGCCGAACAAGAAACACGGCTACTACTCGTTAATCCCGATCTCTACGTACATACCTTACTCCAAACCCACTAAAAAAGTTAAGAGAGGGGGGGAGAGAAAGAGAGAGAGAGAGAGCAAGCTTCTTTCTGCTTCATTCACGAAGCGAAATAGCGGCGTTTGTGTCGATTGTCTTCTACGCTTCACAACGACATTCCTCTCCGTATTCTCTCAACTACCCGTATTCTCTCTTACCACTCCATTTCCGTCTCTCTTCTTTCCTTCCTCCTTCGAAGAAAATAATCGTAGCCATAGTATCTAACTCGTAACCTACGACACGCGGCAGTGGCAACAACGGCGGCGGTGGCGGCGGCGAACACCGATATACAAAGAGAAAGAGAAAGAGAGAACTCCACTCTGCCTCTCTGCACCTTCTTCGCCTACGAGTTACGCGAGAAGAACTTACTTATCGCGCGTGACCTCGCGTGGTGGAAATAGAAGAAGACGTTCGTAGAGAAAGAAAGAGAGAGAGAGAGAGACAGAGAAGAGAGGGAGAAGCAGGGAGGGGAGAAAGGGAGAAGGAGGGAGCTAGCGAGAGAGAGAGAGAGAGAGAGAGAGAGAGAAGGGAGAGAAAACTCTAAAACGTCGAGAAAACTATGATCGTTGGAAATTTAAAAATCTTTCCAATACAAAAAGGAGAAAGAAGTAGATACCTACGAATTTTCATTCAGCATGGTCTTTTGCTGTGAATCTCGTGTACGTAATTCGAAAAAAGGAAAAGAGAGTGTGTGTGTGAGAGAGAGAGAGAGAGAGAGAGAGAGAGAGAGAGAGAGAGAAGCTAATTTGAATTCGACACAAGAGAAAGAAAAATATAAGCAAACGTTTTCTTTGCGTCGACAAGTAATACTTATATTGCGAATGACGGTTGTTCTTTGATTCAATGAGAGGTACGTACGTTATCCTTTTACTCTCTCTTTTTCTCTCTTTATACATTCTTTAGCTATTTATCGATACTATCTTCGTTGTCGCCTTTTCTTCAAAACATTTCTCCTATTTCCGTTCCTCTTAATATATAAAATTCCTATTCTCTTCCTCTCTTATGACAGCTATGTATGCTCGCAAATAAAAGAAATAACAAACTATAATAACACAGAGAAATGAAGAAACTCATTATAAAAGAAACGATCGAAGAGTAATAGGAGAAGTAACAAGAACAGTGCCGGTAGACAGCCAGCTGTAGAAGACGCGCACGGCCCTGATTTTCGCGAAACACCCAAGGAAGCGCATCAAGCCGAACGGAGAGTCTTGTCAGCGCGTTGCATGCGTTTTCAAACACTTCCCGGTCCACGGTGTTACGCAATATTCCACGTAAATACATAACACATTTTCCCGAATAGCGTACTGACGAGGGATATTGGTTTTGTGTGTCGCCTTCTCTCTCTCTCTCTCTCTCTCTCTCTCTCTCGTACATAGATACATAGGACATACGTATGCACACACGCTTTCTCTCTCTCTCTATACCCCTTCCCCCCTCTCTCTTTCATATCCCATTCTCCCTCCTTGTCTCTCCCGCGATACCGGAGGCAACACGCACTACCAACACGTAAAAAGAACCCTTTTCCCAGGCCGCCACCGCACCATCGTCGTCAACGTCGACTTAGACGATATCATCGTTGCCGTTGTCCTCGTCCTCGTCCTCGTCCTCGTCCTCGTAGCTGTCTCGTATCGTATCGTATCGTGTCGTCGTTGTCGTTGTCGTTGTCGTTGTCGCAGTGTGCGGTAAAAAGCGAAAGTTTTTTTCTTTTTATTTCTATCAAACCAACCGGAGAGAAGCTTTCTTCTTCTTTTTCTTCTTTTTCCTCTTTCTCCTCCTCCTCCACCTCCTCCTCCTTCTCCTCCTCCTCTTTGCTTCTTTTCTGCTGCTTTTTCTTCTTTTTCTTGCTCCTCTTGTACGAAGGACGGGCGTCCGGTCTTCTCTCGCGAAATCGAACCGGAATTTCTGTCTCTACCTCCTACCCTAACGCTTATTTCTCTTTATACTTTCTTAGAACCATCGAAATCGCGTTGTGTGCGTAAACAGACACGAGAGAATGCACATTTTCGCAATTACACGTCGAGCTACCGAAAGAATTACCGCGCTATCCGCCGAAAATAGTAGAAAATGCGAAAAACATACCCGCACTGTACGAAGGTACAAGGCAAACTATTGGATTTTGTATGGCAAACAAGGAACCGATTGGCCGCCTAGCGGGACGGGGAAAGTTGACGAATCAAATGGTGGGGGATATCGAAAAGGAGTAGGAGCACTCGTACAGGAGCGTATCATAGGGTATGCGAGTAGTGTACTTCGAGCCGTTATAGAAGTACTTCTGCCCCTTTCGTTAACACTCCCTTCTCATCTTTGCCACTCCTTTTTCGTCCTTTACCATTTCTCTTATGGATTTATCCCTCTAAAGATTGCGTAGCCTCAAAATATGTATATCCAACTTATTTCTAGATAATTCAGCAAACTTAACGAAACAAAATTTTAATATTTACTACTAATGAACTTAATATAAGAACAAATAATTATGACATATTAATTTCTCAAATACGATAATTGAACATGCACGAAATACAGTATATCTGAATGTCGTTTTTATTATTAGAACCATATTTTGACAGATTTAATATTTCTCTTCGCGATCCGCATTTAATGACGATAAATAATGAACGTTTTGTTTTTATATGAGAATGCATCGTCAATTTCGACGTGATCATCCAACGTTGACTCGACTTTGATATGACTCAACTTCGTCACAATTATAGAACGAAAGTTTGTCCAAATTTTGTAGAAAAATTGAGAGAGGAAGATTAACAATAATTTATTTCTTGTTAGTAAATGCATAGATATATCGTTATTATAATCATAATTATTGTCTACTTGATATGGCGATCGCAATGATTAATATTCTTTTTGAATATATGAAGACAATAAAATCGTATCTTTGAAAAAAAGATGACACGGCCCTGGTAATCGTGGCGGCGAAGCCGCCAAGATGCGTGCGCATCGCACGAGATATCCAAGCGTCGACCCATTCCCCTTTCCCACCCGCCTCTCCGAGAAGTCGCCATCTTCGTGTTCCAACAGCTGTTCCAAAAAGCGAGCGAACTCCCCATTGTAATGTGGGTCATGAAAACTGCGCAAAACCCCGTACGTTCATGAAAAATGACGCGCGTTTATGGAAAAATGCGTGTTCAGTTATGAAAATTTTTTTTCAATTTAAATACTAAGTAACGAACACATCGTATCTATCTCTGAACCATGGATTGCCACGGTAAATGTGCGATTTGGCAGACGTTGCGTATCTGTCAACGAGCTTGACTGGTTCTGCGACGAGAGACCCGGCCGTTGATTGGTCGACTTTGTTTCAGCAGGTCGATCTACGGCGCGCAAGTCTCAAAATACGAAGCGAATACAGCTGAACGCTAAAACGACAAGTTATATGCTCCTGTACCTTTTCTTTCTCTCTCTTTTTCTTTGACTTCCCTTTATCCATAAACATTGACAAAGTGGCACCTAGCGGATATGTGCATCGCTTGGTACCACATGGCACCGATATTAACGTTGCGTTCACGCCGCTAAATTCTAACCTCTAATTTGTTTAGACTCGATTATGAACAATTAGAGGAAGTAGATTAATATAAAACATAGGTATGAGATAAAATGAACGTTGTTTTGTTGTATTACATTTTTATCTGTTATTATCCCTTTAAACAAAATACTATCACTTAATTCATCGTTTGCTTTGAAAAAGAAAGCAAACAAAGAATTATCATTTATTGACGTATTTTCTCTTTGATAAAAATAAAATGGATGAATATTTTAGAATGTTTTTTTCTTATAAATATTACGGTTCACATATCGTTATTAGTAACAATATGCTCACGTTTATTAACCACGGCTATTAAATATGATTATCATTATATGACTTATTACATCATTCGATTATTTTAATAATTTTTCAATTTAAGATTTAATCAAAAAATTCAGTACGATCATTTTATGATTGCTCTTATAATTTATAATATTGTTTGCATTGTATAATTTATTTTATCTTAATAATTGTTTGAATTTATTTGATTAATATTTAAATTAATAAATTTTACATTTATTAGAAGTGTTTAGAGAATATTTCACTAAGGCAATATTTAATGAACCAAAAATAAAAAGTTTATTTATTGGACATACTTATATTACATATATATTTATATATATACATGGCATATATATTTATAAAAAATGTTTAAAAATATTGTTGTGGGTATATCTGGAGGAGTAGATAGCGCTGTGACAGCATTGTTACTTAAAGAGAAAGGTAAATATTTATTAGATATGACACTTATATAAATTAATTGTTTATTTTTGTTTTCTACGTTTAATGTTTTTGTCTGATTGAATTTTTAAAGGATTTAATGTTACGGGTGTTTTTATGAAAAATTGGGATATATTAAACGAAAAAGGAGTATGTCTCGCTGAAAAAGATTATAAAGATGCCAAAAAAGTTTGTGAAAAACTTGATATTCCATTATTTCAAGTGAATTTTGTCAAGGAATATTGGAATGATGTTTTTAGGTATGTTTAATTATAATAACAATTGATAAACAGAACTGGTAAAAAGAAATATAAATAAAGCAATAATAATATGCATTATATATAGTTAATCTTACAAATTACTATTTTTTTGATAAATATATTATCTTTTAAGTATAAACTGTTAAAAATGAATAATGCTAAGCTAATTTTATATAGCAACCTTTTGGAGAAATATCAATCTGGTTATACACCAAATCCTGATATTTTGTGTAATAAAAATATAAAATTTGACCATTTTATTCATATTGCACAAACTAAATTTCATGCAGATGCAGTAGCAACTGGACATTACGTAAAAACTAGTTTTGGACCCTATCTTGAAAATTTTAAACCACATACTGGTAAATATGATACATATATATATATATATATATATATATATATATATATATATATATATATATACACACATAAATTGTCTCTATGAAAAGTATCCACAAGGATTATAATGAACTCTAATGATTTTTTCGATAAACACCGAAACAGGTCAATTTTGTTTTTGAGAGGGACAGGTTTTTAAATAATTATAAATTCACCCATTTTTGGATAAACTCTTAAGGAAGATGATAATTCCCTAAAAAATCTTAAATAGCAACAGGGATTAAGTGACATATTATTTGAAAGATTTTTTAATTCTCTTTACAGTGCTATTTTTTAAATTTTCAGTTAATAATTCCCGAGAAAATACGTCTCGAAGTTTCAAGTGGAAAACAACTTTATTAAATATTTAAAATGTGTATTGCTGACATTTATACAGTAATAAAATCTGTGCTCAGAGTTATATCAAATATTTTGCAGTACATCCGTAATCTGACGGTTTTCTTCGACTATGCGCTGCTGAAGTTCTTTTAATGAAGCTGATTGGATAGCGTATGTTCTGAATTGTAAATATCTTCATAGAAAAAAAAAAAAAAAAAAAAGGGTGTAAATGATCAGAAAAAACTGTCATATCGGACCTGCATAGTGTGGAGGACTCCATTGTTTGGGGCTACTTTTGTATTGAATCATATTTGATTCGTATTCAGATCATGTTTAATTTTTATGATCAATGGATAAATCTAGCTTTCAAATAAATAAAAATACGATTCTTCGGTGAAATTATTTGATAAAAAGAGTGGATCGGTAATTTTGTTAGTCAAAATTAAATCCACACATTCACCGATATAAAATAGATAGATATATTATTGAATGTTTGACATAATAGTGAGTTAAGACTTTATTACTATATGGAGATCGGCAAATACAAATTTTAAAAATTTCATAAAATAAAAGTTGTTTTTAACCTGATATTCGAAATATATTTTCCCAGAGACTATTGGCTAAAAATTAAAAAAAATGGCATTATTGCAAAAAGAATTAAAAGATCTTTCAAATGATCAGCTCCTGTTGTTATCTGAGATTTTTAAAGGGGTTGTCATTCTCTTTAGAAGTTAGCCTAAAGTGGGTGAAATAAGGACCTGTCTTCAAAATTATCCTGTTCCGGTGTTTTTTGAAAAAACCACTAGATTTCATAATGATCCTGGCGGATACTTTTTGTTAGAACTTTCATATATATATATATGAAAGATGTATGTAATATATAAAGATTGTACGGTTATCACATAAATAAATATGAGTCTGTATATATGCATATATTTAAATACATATTTGATTTACAGAGATATTTTTCAGATGTACTTATGTTACAAGCATTAGATGCTAATAAAGATCAAACCTTCTTTTTATGTCAAGTGTCACAACAGTCATTAAGGCATTGTATGTTTCCGCTTGGAGAATATTTAAAAAGTGATGTGAAAAAAATTGCTAGAGTAGCAGGATTAACTGAAATAGCTGAAAAAAAGGAGAGTATGGGTATATGTTTTGTTGGAAAGCGTGAATTTCAACATTTTATTTCTGAGGTATATATAATACAAAATTTAATTGAATATTGCAAAGGAAGTAAATGTTTATCATAATATGTGTTAAACATTTTAAAATAATTTTACATTTGTCTTATAGTATATAGAAAATAAAGATGGCGATATTGTTAGTTTAGACAATGGTAAAATAATTGGAAAGCATCAAGGTATCCATCATTGGACCATTGGTCAGAGATGTAAAATATCTGGATTGGATGATGCATATTTTGTATTTCAAAAAGACCTTCAAACAAATGTTATAACTGCAGTAAGCATTTTTTATTGTAATATGATATCGAATACTCAAATTTTTAAATATTCAAGTATTAACAAATAAATCTACTTATATATAACAATATATTAGAATATACAAAAAAATTATATTTTTATCTAATTTAGGTAAAAGGAACAAATCATCCAGCTTTATACTCAGATCTTGTAGTTGTTCAAAATCCACATTGGATTGTCAATGAACCACTAGAACTAACAGATAATGAACGTATTTTGATTTGTAATTTTCGTTTTCAACATAGAAATCCACTCATTAGTTGCAAAATATTTAAAACATTAAATAATCAATTGATTATCCAACTTTCCCAACCTTTAAGGGCTATTACAATAGGACAAGTAAGTTCTCATTATTTTTTTAAATGTATCATCATTTTAGATATTATAAATTATTTGTTTTCGAATAGTTGCTATTATTATGTTTAGTATGCTGTTCTATATTCTGGTCAAATATGTTTGGGTAGTGCTGAAATTATATATCCTGGTCCATCATATTTGGCACTTGGTCAAAATATGAATGCATTAAAAAATAATACAGTAAATTTAGTACATAGCAAAGTGAATGCATACGTTTCTAGCAATAATTGTTAATATTAGAATAATATTTATGTATAATAACAATATTTGTTAAATAAATTGAAATATATTTGATAATTATTTTAAATAACCAATTGTGTATTCATATACATAGTATAAAATTTAAAATTTGTTAATATTTATTAAATCAAAATGAATATCTACACATATGGGAATCACTGTTTGATAGAATCTTTATTTTTATTTTCCTGCCTAGCAGGCAATACAATATTTCAAACATTAATTATAAAATGTATTACTTACACTCAAGTATAAATTTTGTTTTTTTTACTAAATCTAAATTATTAATTAGTATATTCATATTTCTTTTTCTGAATATATTAAAAAACATCAATATATATAGTTTTAAAAGAAATTGTATTATTAAACTTTCACTAATATAAGAAAATGAAATATGAATTAAACTTAAAATTATTTTTCAAGATGCAAACTTGTTTCAATTGTTCAGTTTAAATATATAAACATGTGGAAATATCCACAGACAGTTAATATCTAAAAACTTACATTTTTTGTATAACATCACATGAGTACTTAAATAAAGAAATCCAGAAATTAATTGCTTACTAGAAAAATATATTAAAAATTCTAAAAATATTAAAATAATATATAATGAATCTAAGTTAATAAGATATATAAAAATATAAGATATTGAGATTCAACATATCAGATATATATATATATATATATATATATATATATATATATATATATATATGTTTATATTATTTGTTTGTTCATTTAATAATTAACGAAAGAGTATTATTTTTAATAACAAAGAGAGTAATTATTTTTGATATATTAGTCATATAGATATTGCAGATACTTAGCTATGCATATCTGTTCTACTGCCTCTTAGTAGTAGCTTTTCAGTTCTTATTAGCAATACAGCTAAAATAGTGTTAACATATTCATGTTTTATTTGTATATATTTTGATTAATATATAATCCTGACTTATTATTTTTAAATGGAGTTAGTGTTTTAGATTTTACATATTTTATCTTATCAATATTAATAAAAATGATGAATTTTTACATATGCTTTTTCATATTTGATTGTAGATCCTTAATAAAAATCTACAATTTTGTAGCTTTCACCATACAAAGTAATAATTTGTGAAAGTTGCATTTAAAATTACCTACATAGTAAAATTACTTACATAAATAAAATTACATTCTTTTCTGATTATATAAAAAAAAATTATGAAAATTATAAAAAATTTTTTTTGATTATATAATGTATGCCTTATTAATTGATATATATTTTTTACATTAAAATATTTTCTTCATAAAATCAGAAATATAGATGAGTTATTTTAATGTTAATCACGATAACTTACTCTGTGATTATAAATTATGATATACAAAGAATTTAACAAATTTTAATTATAATTTGGCACAGAAATTTTTATAAAGTATCTACATCTTCGCGTGCACAGTTTTATATCATGTGACTCAAATACTGGCTTAAATTCTACATTCATTACTACAGTAATGTGTACAGAATTAAAATTAATTAATATATTTGATTTAATAAGAAACAAACTAATCTTAAATATTTAAATTATTAACATAAGAAACAATTTTGAATATAAACAAAAAAATTATAATAGGAATTTAAATATAAGAATTCAATATGAATGTTGCTGTTTTTTACAATAACTTTGTTCATTCATTACAGTATTCAATTTACTTGTAAAGTAAAAAATAAAGTTCACAAATATTTGCATTGAAAGACATAATATAGTATGCAAATTTTCTAAACTGAATTTAAACATTTATGAATGTAAACAATGTGTTTCCACTTTTTTCATATTTTAATACTAAATGAGATCCATAATCGAATGACTTTCTTTGATTTATACCTTTTTATTCATTTATTGCAGACAGAATAACTTTTAATTATTCAATAAAAGTATATGCAGTAAAAAATGTAAAATTACGCAATACCAATTGACAAGGAGTATATGATTTAAGACGTATCACATAATGTAAAATGTATTTCTACAAAAAATGTTGAATATCAATTAATACATAATTATACAGTATTATATACAAACATACAGTCTCCGTTCGGAATGATGTGACAATATATTATATTCTAGTTTCTTCCCGCTCATGTATATATTTTTCATATATTATAATACAATATTAGAGTTCATTTGTTAAAGTAGATAATTATTAATGAATGCTCAAAATTATTTCTAATGAAAATATACATAAAATTACAAAAAAAAAAAAAAAAAAAAAAAAAAAATATACAGCGTTATAAAATGATGTATTTGAATCAGTTATAGAGATTTCCATAATATCAAAGAAAAATGATTTAAAAAAAATTAATTTACATACCATACAAACTGTAACCATACAAACCTGACTTTATGCATGACTGTTTCTACGCCTTAGGAACACTCTGCTATTAACCGGATAGACCCTGGTTAGAAGTATTAATGAGCTACCGAGAGCTAATTTAACAGGAGCTTGTTGCCCACCAGGTAGTTTGATGAATACTGTAGCTACAGCCGCAACACCATCATTAGTTGGTTCTACTGCAACTGGTCTGACATCATTGTGAAAACTTATAGCTCTATTACGTCTATTCTTGCGTTGTGGTGAACTTGGACTACAATTATTCCCATCTCGATCGTAAAGAATAGTAACTGTAGCAAATGGCCTCTTAGCCATATGTAACATTTCGACGACATGTCTTCTCCGCGCTCTACGTACATCAGCTGCCTGTTTAGTTTTCCATGCTACAACACAAGCAGCTAAGAAAAGAAAGAAACAAGAAAAAAAAACCGAGAAAAAAACAAAAAGATCAATATGTAATTGATCTTGTCTAAAAAAGATCATTCCATATGCAGCTCTATTATTAGCATCTGGATTATATGTATCGATCGCTCTCAGTGCAATATGAAATTTAGTCTGGCCAAGTTCATGTTTATCTTGTGGTAGAGTTAGCACTAATCGATTCGTCAGATTCCTGATTATTAAAAATGTATTTCTTTTTTCGATCGTCATGAATGTAGCCAAGCTTTCTGCATAACGTTCTATTACTATATAATGAAGTTGACTCCAATTTAGTTCTGCAGTGCTATTATTATTTGCAAAAGGGGAAGAATTACGTGAATGAAATTCCACAATCCTGATTTTACTGTGTTGTGGATCTTCTAACCATGTATCATGGGGATCTTTGCATTTATATATACATTTAAATCTGCTATCCAGTTCAACCTAAAGTAAAAATAATATCTTTCTTATAATAATTTAAATATAAAACTATAACATATTTAATCCAAAATATAAAAATGGACTTACATCTTGATAACCTGTCGAAGAATTTAATGTTACAACGAATGAGTCATCGCGAGGACTTAAAAAAAGATCCAAGGCACCTTGCGTAACATCAACCATCACTCTAATATCTACATTCATAAATCGAGGTTGTACCATATAAAAAACAGTTTGTCCAGGATTCAATGGTTTTGGTTTCATCTTGCACTCATCTAAAATTTATTAATATACATTTTACGATAATATACATCTTACGAAAAGGGTGGCAATACGAAATATGTAATTCATAATTGGAGGTGTACGAACCATACAATCCTCCAGAGAGAACAGAAAGTTGCAACAAGAATAATACTTGATCAAAGTTTAAATGTAGAACGCGATAAAAAGTATAAAATGTAAATAGTATATTAAAACAATGGTAAATATGGTCAAAATAAACTTACCTATTAATTTGGAGTCAAAGCACATTTTATTATCAACTGTAACAGTTTTATAACATTGATGACCCATAGTTGGTGTTCCTGCATAGTTTTCTCTACACTTACTGCATTGAACCATCCAACATGGTGTACCACCCATATTTGTAGCTTTCATAGGACCACTAGTGCAAGATGGTTCACTCTCTGTATTATTGCCACAATTACATTTTTCACCGGTCACTGGGTCACAAGTGAATCCATGACCATGACATTCACAACTATATCGAATATCCAAATAAATTATATTTTTCATTTACAATGTTATATATATTTATATTATTTTTGCAAAATACTCACGGACGACAAATATCACGTAAATCTTCTGTTCCTCTGAAATAACCCACCATACATTCTCCGCATTTATCACCTTTTGTATTATTTCCACAATTTACACATTTAGCTTTTGCTATAGGACCCTCTACCAATTGTCTTTTCAATAATTCTATGGACATTTTGTCAACAGAATTAGGATCCTAAAAAAATTTTATTTTTATTATATAAAATAGGTGCAATTTTTATCTATCAATTTCCATATCTATATAAATATTACCGGAACAGTCATGCTTTCATTAATACATATACGTGTGTGTCCATTACAATATTCCAAGCATGGTATACATTGTCCATTGTCTGCAGGATTTCCAACATATAAAGGCAAGCATTTACTGCATTGAGGTCCCATTGTATTATTATGGCACTCTAAACATACATCTAATTTATCTGGTCCTGCACAATTACTATGACCATTGCATTGACATTGAATGGAGCAATTAGCACCCACATAGCCAAAATCACAACGACAAATATTTGGTTCAACACATGTACCTCGTACGCAACCTTGCATACACGTTGGTACACAAATTTTCCTGGAAATATAATATTACATCTTAAAATCTTATTCATGTTGAAATAAATTATTTGTGATTAAAAAAAAGAAATATGTGACATTTACCTTCCAGATTCATTAAATGACCATGTACTGTAAAAAAAAGAATAATTTCATATAATATACATATAATAATATCATACTTCAAAGAAAAAAGAACTTACGTTTCTGTTTTATATCCATCTCCACACATGCATTCAAATCCTTCATCCAAGTCAAAACATTTTTCACTTTTTGGTGAACATGTATGATGGCCATTTAAACATTCATTCTCCATTGGGCAGCGCACATAATGCCAAGAAAATGGTGATTTCACCAGAAAATTAGATAAAGTCATTGTAACACTGTCCTGAGGTACAAACTCTAAGCGATGTGGAAATAAAGTAGTTAAAATTGCTGTAATAATGAAAACAAAACTATAACAATAACATGCAGTAGTTCTTTCATAAAACTTTCACAATTTTATTTATTTTCAAAAAATCGCCTTACGTGGCTCAGTATGAGAGAACTGTTCATAATAAATCATTTCACAAGTTCCACCTGCTGGATGTTCTGTAGGTGCTTTCAAAGATCCTTCTGTACAAATACCCTGTCCAGTTATATTAGCAGAATCCATAGAACACCAACCACAATGGGAATGTTTTAAACATGTACTACATTGTGTAAAGACTGAACATGGTTCTGGACAATGATCTATATCTGAATTACGTAATACTAATCCACATACTCCACCAGCACAATAAAGTGGTTGATATGACGGTGAAATACACTGTAAATTTTCAATAAGTATTACTCATATTTAATATTTATACAATATTAATTACGTTATATATGATACAAACTTCATTAAGTTGTGTAGACCATCTACATTGTTGCCAACCTCCTTCAGCTCCTGTTCCTTTTAGACAACTTCTACAGTCTTTGTGTTCAGCACATCTTTTTTCACATTGAGTACTACTCATTTTTATACTTGATCTTTCGAAAATATCTTCTGGTACACAATTCCAATCATATATAGGTTCACCTGTTACTTTCACACCTAACTCAGCTAAAAAAATGATACTGTAACAATAATTATGATCACAATGAAATAATAGGTAATATCATACTACTTACAAGTTTTTAGAACTTGTCTTGTCCATACACAGTTTCCAAGAGTATTACATTTTTCGCAATCACTAGCTGAACATTGCAATTCTCCACATTGCTTAACGTCATCTATTGATATTTGTCTGACATTGCACTTGTTTTGTTCATCACAAATTTTTTCATGTGGTATACATTTACCATGTGGACAATTTGTGCACCATTTACAAATAGGTTCATTATTTTTATAATATGGCCATTCAGCTAAACATTCTGCACAAGTTTTAAAGTTCTGACATTTTCTACTAGTCATCCAATCAGAATTGCAAAATACTCCATTCGACCTTTGTGCTTGAGTCACATTAATATCACATCTAAAATAAATAAATGACATCAAATTTATTGTAATAAATCATATTTCTTTATAAGAAAAAACTTACTTATCGCCTCTATTAAGTGATACTTCATTGGAAAAACAAAAAGAAGCATTATTTCCTACAATTGTAGTAACAGAACAGAAGGAACAACCAAAATATTTTCTACATGCAATTTTATTTGTCCAAAGATTGCATAAGTCTTCAGGTATATTGATTAAAGTAACATGACTTTTAATACCACCATCAAAACCACCAACAACATATATAGCATTTGATTCTGGATCTGCATGTGTCATAGCATGTGCATATGATGGTGGTGGTGGATTACCAATTATTTCCATATCATTTGTAATTAATCGAATCCACAAATTGCATGAATACTTATATGCTATTAAAGAATCAGAAGTATTGCGAGGATTCTGTCGACCACCAAATATTACCATATATTCTTCAGTTGTAACAGCTGAATGAAGAAATCTAGCTTGAGGCTGTAATAAACGGTAAAAGATATTTTATAACTATTAAGTCCTTTAAAATTTTATGATTATATATATATATATATATATATATATATATATATATATAGATTTTAATAATATAATAAATACTAACTAAGCTGCTGCCATCAGTGAAATCATCCTCAAATGGTGGTAATACAGACCATCTACGACTTCTATAATTTAAAGCATAAAGCTTATTTGAAATAAATGTCTTATTAATAACATAGGTACAACCACCAAATACATAAAAACTATCAGATTTACTATGATATACCGTTGAATGCCCATAAATTACTAAAGGACCATTTCCATTTGTACTTATCGTATCCCAAGATTCCGTTTCTAAATTAAATTCCCATACAGTATCTAGATATCCATATTTTGGACTAAATCCACCAATTAATAATAAACTTTCTGATTCCCCATCTCTACGTAAAGTTAATGTATGTCCTGCTAAAGGTAGTGGTTCCTTTTTCAGTTCATTTTGCACAATTTGACTCCACCTTTGATTTTGAAGACTAAATTTCCAAAAATCATCTAATGTATTATTGGATAAGCCTGGAATATCTTTTTCTTTCATAGATAATCCACCATATACATATATCTGTTGTCTACTATGAACTATTTCAGCAGCATGAAAATATCTGCCTTGAGGCATTGACGCTTCTGATGTAGAGTCCACAGTTACAGGTATCCATGTATTATTCTTAGTATCAAAAAGTCTAATATCGTTCAATGGCCCATGACTGAGAGAATATCCACCAAACATCCAAAGACTACCCCTTCTATCAGCAACTAAGCTATGTCCAAAACGTGGTAAGGTTTTTCTTAAATGATCTAAATGATCAGCAAGATATTCTGAATTAAATAATTCTGTGAAAACCAGTTGATGTTCTTTAATCTTAATCGAACAATCATTTCCACCAAAACCAGATGAACAAACGCAACGGCCATATCCTTTATCACAGATTCCTTGTTTTCTTGATGAAGTACAATTATTTGGACATAATTCAATAGTACAATCAATGCCAACGAAACCAGCTTTACACAAACAATTATTATTTCTACAGACTCGATTTTTAGGACAATTGTCACATGTCATTACAATATAGCTTGCATTAAATCCTTCAATTTCATCTAATTGTTTGTAGTGAACAGTGAGAAATCCAGATCTAGCTTCTACTGTTACAGGATAATCTGTACTTTCTGTGCAATAAACTCCAACCAATTGATTTTGATGATTACTGGAAGATGAAACAAATTCAGGAAGACCATCATATACATAGACACTGTTCTCTTGACAACTGATATTGATATCATCTTGTATTGTAAATTGAATTACACTTTGTATACCAGAAGTTGTTGTATTAGGCGAGAGATCGCTATTTGGACTAACAATCCATAAACATTCCCTTGTTAACGATTCGCCAAAATGAGTTTCCCATGGTGACATTTGTGAATGTCTACTACCAAGGCCTTGTTTACCTTTTCCTTCTCCATTTAACATTCCTCTAGACATACAACCATAATAACACATTCCTCCATTTTTTGGATCGCCATAATATCCTTTTTTACATCTTTGACACATATCACCTTCTGTATTATCGCGACAGAAACAAATGCCAGTTTGTCGATCGCAAATATCCAAATCTTTATCTCCATGTTCATTGCAGTTACACTTTTTACAGCCCATTATTGTTGTGGCATTGCCATAACTACCCGCTTTACATTCTTCACAATATCTACCAATGGTCCAATTTTGACATTCATCACATATACCTGGTCCTTGAAGACAAGTGGAATGATTATAGCAACCACAATTTGTTCTGCAATCTGGACCAGTCCATCCCAGATTGCATTCACATTTATAATCAGGTGCTTCACTGCAATATCCATTAATACATTTTTCATAACATGTTTTTGTACAATTTTCTTTGCCATCGCCATTAAAACCTCGTTTACACTGGCAACTATAACTACCATGTGTATTTGTACAAACTGCATTAGGATGACAATCATGTAGACCTAAATCACATTCGTCAACATCGGGACATTGAGCATATGCCCATCCTGACTCATCAGCTTCAAGAGTAGTGTTTAGATATTCATTCATAATTAAACTACAATTGACATGAGCTCGATTAAAATCTCCTTGTACACAAACTCCCATAATTGGATTTTCTAAACTATAACACCAGCCACAACTCAATGAATGTAAACAGCTAGAACAATTTGTATGCCGGCTACAACTTTTACATTGATCATTACTTGTCAATGATGAACCAGATCTGGATGTCACTCCCATTAAACCTGCTTGATCCATCCATTCTCTACACAAACCGAATTGATACTCTGACGTATATACAGAGAATGAAAAACATTCTTGTGTTGCTTCACACCACACACATCTTCCACGTTCATCCAAACATTGTGTACAATTTGATCTCTGTCTGCAAGGTATTGGGCATTGATCTATGCTAACAACAGCATTAGGTAATCTACCTATTCTTGCACATCGAGCTTCCTCTGTCCACCATTCGCATAAGTTGCTACCAACACATGATTCACACGAAATATAATTGGAACAATTTGAGCAAGCTGATGGGGTGATTGTTAAATAATGCCATTCACGAATCGGATCGCCATTTTCATCTATTTCTACATCAGTTGCACAACTTTCTGTTTCATTAATAGAACGTGAAAGACATTTATTAGTGATATCACACCAACCGCATGAAGAATCTATCAAACAATGAAGACAATTTTTGTACTGATTACAAGATCCATTTTGATATGGTTCAAGATATTCGAAAGTAAAAACTTTTGGATTTTCCATTTTTTTACTATGTGTAATTTCCATCTTACTAGCATATGCATAACTTGTTGTAACCATTCTTTTTGATTCAAAATCAAGAAGATAACGTCCAGATTGCAATATCATTTGTTGTCCATCTGGCCATTTAGTAGGAATGCATTGTGATGTTTCAGCGGTTAAATTTGCAACTAATTCCTAAAAATATTAAAAATTTAAGGTATATTAATTATACATATTCCTAACACACACATATATATATATATACATATATATATATATACATACATACATATATATATATATATATATATATATATATATATATATATATATATATATGCATTATATATAAAAATAAATATTATATATGTATATTTAATTTACCAATTTTTGTGAATCATCATTTCGTGATACATGAAGTGTTGCGCTATTATAACTAACACATATTTTTAAATGTTCAATCGTGCTGTGCCAAAAGTATGGTGGTAATCTCAAGAAACCTGTTAATCTAGCAATCATCTCTCCACCTAAAGCTGATTCTGTTTTTGCTCCTTGCATCGATGGCACATTGAAATCAACCGTAGTCGCATTGACTATTGTTACAGAATCAGGTTGACTAAAATTAACTGGAGGCTTATATTTTAAAAATGTTAAACCTGGTCTTTTGTCCATTTCCCGACATTCTGCGACCTGTGTAATTTCTGTTCCCTTTGATCCCCACCAACCTGGTATTTGTGAAGGAGTATCATCTCGAAGTCCACAAACTCCATAATTATCATCCTTATGATGGCATCGTGCATTCTGAACGCACCATGTACAAGTTCCAAGATTTAATTTATTAGAAACTGAATTTCTACCACGAGAAGTTTTACCCCAACCACCACCAGGTTGTCCATGTGTTAAACAAGAATGACAATCGCCCAAAGCAGGACAAACGCCAGGACAACGTGTAGTTTGAAGATTCGTCGTACAATTGCTACCAATCGTTCTTCCGTAACATATCTAAAAGTTTAGATTCAAAATATAAATAATAAATCTAAAAATAATTTAAATTATCATTGAAAGAATAAAATAATAAATTTGTATGATATACTTCGTCCGCGGAGCACCATCCACATTCTGGATTTGCAGCACATTCCATCAAACTTTTATGCCTTGCACAAATCTGTTCTGGTTCTATATTATCATTATCTCCTGGTGCAAGCATTGGCGGTAAAGTATAAGCAAGCAAATCTGCATTTACATTACCATGATAACCACCAACTAATAATAATGTATTTCCATTACGTACGTCTGAAGCATGCGCAAAGACTCCTTGTTGCTTAGGATAACGTGAATCTGTGTATTTACAATTGATATAATATATACAAAATAGAATATATAAACTCTTTTCATTTTTTAAATTAAATAAATTATACCTTTATCATTTAATCCTAAAACATCATGGCTAACCCAAGTATGACAACCTAAATGATAAAGATACATTTGATTGTCATAACAAATTTCTTCTTTGTTGTGTCTATGAGAATATCCACCAAATACAACCAAATAATTACCTGCAATAATAAAATACTTTAAATATAATGTTGAAAAGTATTAATTTAGAAAAACCGCAGTTTTTTGAAATTTATTACCGATTATATTACATGTATGAAACGCACGCTCTCTAGGGACATAAGTATCTCGTAAATGTGCTCTTGGATAATGAATTTCAGACCAAACTTTTCTATCCAATTGGAAAACAAACATTCTATCTGAAAGTTTACTGAAACGTGCTACGCTAGCTACAACTCCACCATAAACAAGTAAAGAATTAGTAGCGCTGTGATAGACAGTTGAATGAGCAACAACACGAACATCTAATTCTTTTCCACCACGAGGACGTACTTTTTGCCATTTTTCGATCATTAATGTAGAATCAGCTACAAGCAAGTTGATTAGAATTATTTTACACCTTTCTGGTAATTTAATAAATACATAATAAATCATACATAATAATACATAAATAATACATAATACAATAAACTTACAAAAGTTCAATCTAATTTTGTATAAGCTAGATGAAAATTCTCCATCCACTGTACTACCGCCAAACAGATAAATATAGTCATTTACCAATGTAAGAGTATGTCTTGTAAGTCGAGGTGGATGGAATGTAGAATTTCTAGCGCGTAATGTCCAAATACGCATATTAACATTATAATGCCAAAGTTCATTTGACAGAGACCCATCCTCTATTTTACCGCCATAAATGACAAAACCTCCTGCAACAAAAAAATTGATTCTTCATTTTTATAAATAATTAATTAAATTAATAAATTTCGTGTAATAACTAACCTTCATATCTGCATGCAGCATGGCCATATCGTGGACTTGGCTTCAGTTCTTCAGTTTGTTTTTCAGTATCTCTATATGCTTCGTCAGTTGTTAAATTGACATCTTCAAATTCTTGTATAAATACGTTTTCTTCTGTGGTTTCATTTGTACTTTGTCTTTCTATGTTTGCATCATCATTCTGTTCTATTCTAGAGATATGATGTTTTTTATATAAATTTATATTCTCAAAATCTCTGCGATACCTTTGGTAAAATATGAATAAATAAATAAATAAATAAATAAATAAATTAATTAATTAATTAATTAATTAATTAATTAATTAATGTATGATATAGCTAAAATACAAACATATAATATTAACGTATCATTTTACCTTTCTGATATACTTTGTGAATATCTAGATCGTAAGTGACCTGAATGTGATTTTACAAAATCATTATTTCTTCTAATTTTAACTGTACTTGTACCAATTCTGCTTACATTGCCTTCTTGATTACTCTTTTCACGTTCTCTGTGATTAGAATTATTATTAAACTTATCCCACTTATATGTCCCTGCTTCAGAAGCTGCACGATCGTATAGACTTAATGTATTATTTTCAATACTTTTAAATAATTGCAAAATAAGTGATTTTTTAGAGAGACCATATTGTTCTTCTGCATCTGCGCCTATTCGTGCTAATTCGTGCGCAATAAGCATAGGATCTAAATATTCCATAGATGATGCTCCCTCTGTGAATAAAAAGAACATATTACAGTGTTATAATATAGAATAATAATCAGCATAATAAAAATAATAGTTCGATATTAGTATTTACCCAGTATTATACCATATTCATTTTCCCACTGGCTAGTATTAAAACGATAAACTTCTAAATTACCAAGTATAAAATTTAAATCATAGCCACCAAATATATATAAAGAATCAGTTTCCTTTACATAAACTGCTGTATGAGCTGCACGTGGTCTTAAACCTCCTTCCGAATGTGATAGCCAATGCCATCTATATAACAGAAAACATTAATCTATAGATTAATATATATAAAACATCATTTAGATATAATAAACATCGTTTAGATATAAATAACAAATTTATAAATTATTTATATATTAAATTTAAATATAAACCTGTTTCCTTCTGGATGAGTTGAATGCAATGAACAAGATTGTCCAGAATAATTATTATGACATTCACAACGTTTGTTTTTGCATATTCCATTATGATTACAATTATCTGGACATAAAGCTCTAGAGCAGTCTTTACCACCCCAATCATTTTCACAAAAACAGGTATTATTAATACATTTTCCATGATTTGTACAATTGTTAGGACAATCCATAACTGAAAATTCAGCATGAAATCCATCCAAAACATAATTTGTATCGCTATATAATAGTATTAACATCTAAAATACCAATAAATTGTTAATAAAGAATAAATTTTTTCTGTTTAAATTTTATTTCTAATTTACCTACATAACCAGATGATGATGTTACTTGTTGTGGTTCTGTTTTGCCACTAAAACTACCCAAAAGTGGAGAATGAAAAGAATCTCCATCGTAAACGAAAACGTAATCGTAACTACATTCTGTACCCATTGTACGAAAACTAAGTGTAATGAATTGATAACTGTTGTTTGCTAAAAAATAATGCATAATTGTTACTATATATACAAAATAAATGAGAATTAATATCTATTACTTAAAAGTATTATTAATAACATTAATATATAAATAAGTATCAATATAATTATTTGTTAATACCTTTAATAAGCCATTCACAATGAGAATCTTGAGTATAATTTGAGCCTAAAGGACCATCACTAATTATTCCCCAAGATTCTGTGAATACCTTCCGTGTTTTATCACATGGGACTTGTTTTGGAGGTACTTGGGGAATTGAGTCGAAACCCCATATCAAGCAACTCCATGTTATAATACATATTATAGTGGTAGTGATCCACTCCATCACAGTTCATTCACCTCGCTACTGGTGAATAACATAATAATCATGATCCACATTAATTTAATATTGCACTTTGTAATTAATTATATAGTTTTTATATAACAATACTGTCTGCAAGAAAATAATACATTATAAAAATATTTATTTTAGCTAATTATACAAGAGATAAATTTTTTCTATATATAGAAACTACTAAAAAATGATTTTATGATATTTTTGCTAATATTCATAATGAATCGGCATTTAATCAAGTAAATAAATAATTATTATAGAAGTATTGCAGTTGTAATGTATTAAAAAAAACAATATTCCATAAGTATATATAACAAATACATAAATTTTAAGTAATGTTTTTAGGCATATTGTATAAGTCTAATACAATGTCCTACTTATAAATAACATATATAACTGTTAATTACATATAATATTGCAATAAATTAAATATTAAATTTAATATATAATCTATTGACGTATTTTATTTTAAAGAGAAAAAGGGAGAGGAGAGAGAGAGAGAGAGAATATACATATTATAAAATAAAATACTTACTATAGCAACATTATTATATGTATTATGATCATCCACATGATGCAGAAAATGCGTTTGTTTAATTCATCTAACCTGCAATTATGAAAATATAAATCAAATTTAATTTGAAACATGGAATAATATTTGATATAAAAATAAATGATGTATACTTACTCTGGTAATATAGAAGTATATTAATGAGATTCTATGAGATAAAAAAGAATACGTAAGAATCTTTTAATTGCAAATATTATAATCGAGCCAAAATATTATTTATATATATGTACACAAAACATACTGGTAAATTTCTTCTTCATTGATCAGCCATTTTTCCTTTATGTTAATTTATTTAAAATGATATATTTTATTTTTATTACAATGATATTTACTTTTTCTAATTGATTTTGAAAGTAATATATATACATAAAAGCACACTTGTCAATATAACTGCTTTATTTTCATACACTTCTGTCGGCACCATCACTATTTGCTATCATGGCCTCGCCTGTCATCTCCTGTTGACACTTGTACTCTTTTTTAACCTTCCTCGACAGTGTCTAAATTGTACAAATTGCTCATTGAATAAGGATATAGATGCACTTTCATGTATTTTACAGTGAAAAAGTAGGAACAGTAGTACACCTAACGTTTTTTATCTAGATAATACATAAACGAAAGAAAAATTTCATTTATGCACACAATTTTTTTCTCCCTAATCCTAATATCAAACGAAAATTTTCGTACCATAGAACTATTCCATAAAACTGTAGAACTATCAAATTGTTTAAATAATTGTAATCATTATTTACAAATATTCCCTAGATTCTTTATAGGCATTTATATAAGGAATAAATATGGCGATGATGTAGTTTCTTTCTTTTTAATTTTACGAAGTTTACTACTGTATTACATTGATTATTTTTCAGAATTTTTATCATCATATAATCGATATAATTTATATAAAAATTAACTTTTTTAATTGTTTTATTATCATGATTAAACAGGAATAGTAAATTATACACATGTATCGATAAAACGTTATTCGATGGATAAAATTAGTTCATAATTATGCCTGTAGTTAGCGATTCAATCGGAGAGCAATAATAAATATAAGGTTACCTTGGCATACTTGTAATATACTAACTAAAGTAATTCGCAATTTAATTAAATCGCTGAGTTGATCTAAATCCAATTAACAGGAAACGTGGTGAACGTGTGTCTATTGTACACTTAAAAATATATTTACTAAAAATGGCTGAAGCAATGAGACAAACTGTAGCTGGGATGCTTAAAGGCATTGAAAGGTAGAAATAATTATTAAAAATTATATATCTTTGTAATCGATGTATCTGTTTATAGTCATATTTTGTGTGAGACTCAAAGTAATGTTGAACAATTTATTTTTATTTAGATATAATCCAGATAATCTGACAACTTTAGAAAAGTACGTTGAGATTCAATCAAGAGAAAATGTTTATGATTTGGAAGCTAATTTGGCTGTTTTGAAATTATATCAATTGAATCCACATCGTTTTAATATGGATATAACCTGCCAAATATTACTTAAAGCATTAACTAATCTTCCGCACACTGATTTTGTATTATGTAAATGTCTTTTGAACGAATCGATTGTTAGTTTTTAATATTTTTTAACTGATTGTAATAATATTTTATCAAGTTGATTTTATTAAGTTAATGTATTAATATTCTTTACAGATGCAAGAAAAACCGATTAATCAAATCATGTATTTAGGAGATATATTAGAACAATGTGATTTTGAACAATTTTGGGATCAAATCTTGTTAATGTCTGATTTATGTGACAGAATTGTTGGATTCCAAGATTCTATAAGGAAGTTTGTTTGCCATGTCGTAGGAATAACTTTTCAGACAATAGATAAAGGACTTCTTGTACAACTTTTAGGTGGAGTAGATGGTTAGTTTCATTCGATTTAATAATTTTACTAAAATTTTACTAATAAAATTTATTAATATTTATATATAAAAATTTCTAAATATTAATGTAATAATTATGCATTTTATTCAAATTTGATATTTTATATTTTGCGTTTTTATCCTAATATCAGCAAAATGTTAATTAAATTTAAAAAAAAATATAAACTTGATAAGTCTACATGATGAATTGTTAAGGTCAGCTAACAATGAACACATTTTTTGTTATAGATACCACATTAAAGCATTGGGTAAAAAAGTATGGTTGGAAAGATGAAAGCAAATCAATTATTTTTATTGCTAATCAAGATGAAAATATAAAAACGAAGAACATTACTGAAAAAATTGATTTTGAAAATGTTGCAGGATTAATGGCTGCTTGTTTATGAAATTATTAATAAGTAAAAGTAATTTTGTAATATGACTGCTGCATTTAATTCATGAACCTTTTTTTTTTGAACAATATAAATATATTGATCTAAACAATATTATTATTATTTATTCAAACATATATACATATATATATATATATGTGTGTGTACATTAAATATACACGTGTGTGTGTATGTGGTACATTAAATATACACGTGTGTGTGTGTGTGTGTGTGTGTATGTGTGTACATTAAATATACACAATTCCCGCTAATACATTTATAGTTTGTGTACCACCCTAAAATCAAAACAAATCAATGAAAATAGCACTTTAAGCGCAAGTTTTCTTATCACATGAGCACTCCAATTAAACTGTTTCGTCGCTCGAATGTCGAAGTTTTAACCTTAAAACTACAATACTATAAAAATTGTATTAGATTATAACTACTATCTAAATATTAAAATGGGAGAAAATAGGATAATTAAGTATTTAATTATATGAAACATAGCAATGAAATTTTAATAAATAATATATATATATAAATATTCTAAATCAGTCGTGTACCTAATAAGTAATAAAATATGTTAAAATTTTGTTTATTTAATATTTTTGAATATAAACAACGAAATAAAAGAGCCTATCCATATGCTTATAATAAATATGACACATATCTATTTGTTTTGTGGACATTGATAATACATTTTGTGTTTTTATGGGGTGTTTTGGATATAAATTTTCATTCACCGATTATACAAGGATTACCAGTTGTACCAGGTTTAAAAAATGCACCCGCGAAAAGATTAATTTTACTTGTAGCTGATGGTTTAAGATATCGTACATTTAGAAAAAATATTCCTCCATATCTAAAGTAAATATTTTATACATATGCATTAATATATATTTTTATATGTTTAATATAGTTTATATATATATTGTATATAAAATAAGTTTATATAAATTAGTTTTGTGATCATAGAATTGTCTATATATAATAATCATATTTATTATTACAAATTAGGAATGTCACCCAATATAAAGGTGTTTGGGGTATTTCACATACTCGTGTTCCTACAGAATCAAGACCAGGTAATATTGCAATTGCTGCAGGACTTTATGAAGATCCAAGTGCAATTTTCAAAGGATGGAAAGAAAATCCTATAGATTTTGATTCTGTCTTCAATCAAAGTCAATCAACATGGGCATGGGGCAGTCCTGATATTATTCCTTTATTTACAAAAGGTAATCTAAATTTAAGAGATCTAATTAACTAATATATTCTTGTCTAATAATTATTTAATATTATTCATAATTAGCTAATAAAGGAAATATATATGGTGAAAGTTATCCTTCTGAGTGGCAAGATTTTGATAACTTACAAAATGATATATTACGTCTAGATTCATGGGTATTCGATAAATATTTAGAATGGCTTGAAAAAAAATCACATACAGTGAAACACATGGGTGGTATTATTTTTTTTCTTCATCTTCTTGGTTGTGATACTATAGGTCATTCGCATAAACCTCAATCAAGGTATATTACAAACAAAATACAATTAAAAGGATTAAGTAACATAAATATAGTATAATTAACTGATATATTTTAATTCAGAAAATATATTGAAAATATGAACTATATTGATCAGAGAATAGAAGAAATTGTACAAAAAACAGAACAATTTTTTAATGATAAAAGTACAGCATACATTTTCACAGCTGATCATGGAATGACTGATTGGGGTTCACATGGAAGTGGATCTACTGATGAAACAGAGACACCACTAATTGCTTGGGGTGCAGGTGTAAGTTCCACTGGAACACGTTATGATCTGGATCAGGCAGATATAACTCCTTTAATATCAACACTTATAGGCACACCTATTCCAACTAACAATGAAGTAAGTGCTACAGCTATTCTGTATTAAATTTTTATTTTCGAGCTATTTCTAGAAATATTACTTATTAAATCACTTAAAGTATGAATATTTTTTATAAATTTTTATATAGAATATTTTTATATATTATTACTAGGGTGTATTACGAAAACGCTACTTGAGAAATAATGATACATATAATGCACAAGCTTTACTTAATAATTTAAGACAATTATCATATCAAGTAACAGAGAATCGTATACTTAGTTGTGGAAGTAGTAATGATTTTATGGATTGGCGAGAACTTACACTTAACAAACATATTTGGGAAATTAATGAATATATTAATAAAGGAAAGATGGTAAACGGAATTACAGAAGCAGAAGAAGCAATAAAATTAGCCAAAGAATATCTATATTATTACAAACAATATCAAAGAAATTATTTTTTAATGTATATGACATTTATGTGGAGTGGTTGGATAATATTTTTATTCCTCAAGATAGTTGGAATACCACGCGAAGAAATTAAATCTTCATTATTACTATTAGTCAATATAATATTTTTAAGCTCATTGATTGTATTAATTATCAGATATACAGGTATGATATATATAATATACTATCTAAATTATTTAAAATATATTTTCAATACTAATTATATAAAAATAAGATAGAAATGTTTTTTTTTAATTCCTGTTATTTTTCAGGAAGTAGTGGCTATAACTTAAGACAGTTATCATATGGATTATTTACTGTCATTTCTCTCTGGTTAGCAGGTATAAATTTAATTAAATTTGTTCCTAAATTAAGGAAACAAAATATTAAAAAATTCCTAATAGAAATAGGAGGAACTATTTTTTTGTTATTTATAATGTTCATGGGTTTAACGTATAGAGCTGCTCTTAGCGCAGGAATGTTGTTCATTATTATAATGCAAAAAGTAATATTGAACAAGACACATAATATGTTGTTATGTTCAGGGTTGATTTTGGCCATGTATCCTTTATTGCCAATAGTAGAACCCTATCCTCGGATTTATATAGTGTAAGTTATAGATTGTAAATATTTTGACATTTCCATATTTATAAATTGTTATTAATTGCTATTTTTTCCATTTTAGTTCAATTGGTATATGTATTATGATATGCAAGGTTGCTTTAAGGCATCAACTAAAATATAAAAAGGCAATTGAGATAGTGAGATTAATAATAACAGGGCTGGTATATTTAAAATTAATAGATGGCCGATATTGGATTTCTTGGATAATTTTAGCAAGTGCACCATTATTTATTTGGACTTACACTGTAAATCCAAAAGATAGAATAGAAGGAATCACAATTGGTCTTTTCTGTCCTCTTTCCTTATTATCTGCATCTTATGAACCTTTCTTTTTTTTAACACTTGCAATACATTTACTGCATTGGCCTTTATCTATCAAAGATTTTGATAAAACTACTGATAATATTTTAAGTACCAAAGATTTCACTAAAGCATCATTCTTTGTATCCTTTTTTTTAATTGTTTAAAAACTTTCAGATATATTTCATGGTACATAAAATACTTTAATGTAATTAAGTTAATGAGCTTTCTATTATATTCCTTAATTTTGAAATTTAGATGTTATATACATTATTATGTTTTTTCGGAACAGGAAACATGGCAAGCATAAGCTCATTTGATCCTGTTTGGACACAACATTTTATTACTGTTTTTTCTCCATTTATTATGAGTTCACTTATACTTTTTAAGCTAACTATTCCTTTAATATTGATAGGGTGTGCAAGTCATATTCTTGGATCAAGAAGAGCTTTTTTAGCAGTCCTTTTTCTAGGAGATTGTTTGTCTTTACCTCTTATGTATAATGTTAATCCATATGGTAGTTGGTTAGAGATTGGTAGTGCTATTAGTAGATTTACTATAGCAATAACTTTACCATGTATTTTATTAGTTCTTCATTATCTTTCTTATCCTTTAATGAGGTTTAATTTAAATCAATTTGAATATCTATTGTCAGAAAAAAAACATATTGTATAAATGTATAAAATATTTTAGAAGAGAGTATTTCATATAATTTAATTTAACTATAATGTTGATATTAGAAACTTTGTTATACAATTGAATTCTAATTATGAAGTATTAATGTTTAAAATATCATATCCTCTATAAAACATAATTTAGTTAAATAAGTACAAATATGTTTCATAGTTGTTTACTGATTTATGATATATTTCATACAGTACTCAATATGTAATGTTTCCAATGAATATATTCACACTTTTTATTAAAAGTTAAATCTGTATTAAATGTCGATATAGTTTATACAAAGAATTATTGTATGCTTTATTATAATTAAAACATAAATTTTAATTTATTAATTTATAGATGATGAAATAAAATTGTTGAACATTTATAAATTCAAGTCTGTCTTTTGATATAGTAATATTTTATTTAAAATCTAAAGTTTTTTTTTACTTAAATAATATTTGTTAATTCTTTAGTACAACACTTACTCTGAAATCTAATAAAATGTTTAAAATTTAAATTCTTTATATTTTTTAGAAGCTTTTGTATCTTGTGTTTGCTGTCGTTTACGTTTACTCTGTAAATAGAATAATAGATTAACAATCAAATGTACATAATATTATAGATCATCATTTGTAATAAGACACAAAATAAATATAATCTGTGTAACAAATACAAACCTTTTGTCTTTGTACATGATCTTGAAGCATATCAGATAAATCTTCCCTCCTAAGGTGAGCTTGTCGTGATCTCATGGTTTCCTCATATCTCGATGCCATTGCTTCAGAATCAAGATCTAATTCACTAGGATCTAATGCCAATTCAACGGCACCATCTTTTTCTGTTCTTGCATCAGATGTTGTCCCACTGATACCACGTCGTGCGGCAATGACAGAGGGTGGTGCTTGACCCCCTGCTGCACCTGTCATATCATACACATGTGTACTTCCCATCATACTTGCACCTAGACCTTCTGTTCTACGTTCTTGTAAAACTGTATACAATGCAGGAGTATCTCCACCTTCCATTTCACTCTCAATTTTCTTCTTTCTCAATTCTATTGTTTCTGGTGTCTCTAATCCAGCTGGAATAGATGTAATACCACTTGGTGTTATCAATCCTTCTGCACCAGGTGTAACCAATCCACTTGCATCCCCATCTCCATCTTTTCCATCTGCTTCTCCATCTCCACCTTCCTCTGCATCTTCATCTTCTTCTTCATCTCCAGATGATTCAGATTCGGGTTCACCCCACATACCTCTATCTACTTCTTCATCTAGAGCATCACCACCTGGTGTACGAGATACACCAAAAACATCTCCATATAAAGGTCTACCTGTTTCATCAACAGGTGGTTTTCCCCAACCTCCAGCATGATATCCAAAGGCACACCCTTCTGGGATCGGAGCATTTAAGCCTGGTATTTTAAGATTAGGATAACTTGGTGGTGGACCATAACGCTGCATAGCAATTAGCCATGGTGGTGGTACTTTATGACAATTCGGCCCTACAGGCATTCCTAATGCTGTGCGTAATTCATCAGACAATTCACCAGGCTTTTTTTCTTTAAGTCTAGTTTCAAATTCTTTACCTTCATAGTAAAGATCACCATGAATTGTCATACGTGGTTTCGTTTGCCACTTAAAAAATGCATCATGAAGTTTTTGATAATCAATATCAATTTTACCTAATTTAGGTCTTGCTCTCTCACGCATTTTTGCTTTTAAAGTACGAGTGTCATCACGTTCTTGCAAACTTGCTCTCATTTCCGTGATTCCAGTACGTTTTATAAAATCAGGTAAATCAAAAGGAGGCTTTTCAATACCTCGTTTTCCTTGTAGGTATTTTCTTTTAAAACACCAATGTCTTGGTACAGGTACGGTATTACGATGTGCCTTAAGTTGTACAAGAAGCTTGGGATCTCTGGCAGTGACATCATGCATTTCTACAACATCAGGCCTACCTACAAGCTGTTTTAATTCAGCAACACTTAGTCGCGTTAATCTCTTGAGTTTTCGTTTAGATAATCGTGGAGCACCATTTTCTCCGGTACCTTGTTGTTGTTGTTGTTGACCTACATCGTCATCAAAGTCATCCAGAGGTGGTATTTTACTGGGTACATTACCCGTAGTTTGCATATTGGTAACAGGAGGATACTGACCAATTGGTTCACCCTTATCTCCTGCATCATTAGAACGAGGTTCTGGTTCAGTTAATTTAAATGCTTCAAATACTCTGGCAAATTGACGATACATTGGTTCCAAGTCATTTATACTGGGGATTTCTTGAATATATTCTATCTCTGGTAGATCTTCTTTCGATTTATTATCTTCTATTTGGTCTTGCTTTTTCTCTAATTCTTTCTTTTCATTTGTATTCTTCTTCCTCTTCTTCTTTTTTTTCTTTTTACTTTTAGTTGTCTTTGAATCAACTTTTTCAATCGTCGTTTCTGGTTCCAATATATCTTCTAATTGAGGAACATCTTCCCCTGTAGATTCATCATTAGTGGATTTTCCTAAAGAGACCATATCATTCGGATCACCACCTACTTCCTTAGCTCTTTCTGTTTTAAAAGCTAAAGCTTGTTCTAAAGCGGCTGGAAGTTTAACTGTATCATTGTCTCCTTCTCTTATTGTATCCTCTACAGCATTTTGATGTTGTAATTCTGTTGGTGGTGTTACTTTCAAGCTTAATAAACTAGGTAGCGTTTTTGGTGGTTCCATCATATTTGGAGAATGATGATTAGATGCCATACCCATCATAGGTGGCATTGGATGGGACATCTGCTGAATATCCATTCTATGTTGTGTAGCTTGATTCTATTTTTAAAAACATATATTTTATTAATCTTTATTATATTGAAGTTAAATAGCCATCAACTGATCTATAAACAAGTAATTATAATTGCCAACAATATTATCTCAATATTTCAATCTATATTTGTATAAAGATATTTATAATAATATAAAGCGGAACAGTATTCTAATCCTTTAACAGTCTCATCTGTTTTTTCAGTAATTAAACAAAAAAAAATTGGAAGCCTATTGTTTTGAATATTAAAAATGCATATGAACATAATAAAATGCTGATACTAACCTCATTTCCCGGTATATTTTCCATATCAAAAATTGTTTAAACAAGTGTGTATTAAACACTGTAGATACATAAATTGTATTTAATTTATTATCATTTATCAAATACTTATATTTTAAGCCACTTACGCGGCACTTTTAATTCAATGCTCTTTTACGGTTTTATCAGCTTCTATTGCTTCTACCAGCTTTAACATACAATCACACATAATCATATCAACCAATCTAAAACCAATCTAAATGCAACACAGAATCTCAAGTATTGACCAATCAAATAACTTTTTTATTGAGTAAAGTTTACATGTACAATTGTATTTTAATTATTATGATCTTATAATTACAACCACAATATAATTTACAATTATTAGAGATATTAGAGATTTTAATAATAATTATGCTATATATAACAACATTTAACATTAATATTATTTGAAAATAGTATGTTTGGGCAATTTCCAAGATTATTGATTACAATTTTGTGTTGAACTATTGGTAATCCTGATTTTCTTATTTAAACTCAATCGAATTGCAATTGGCGCGTTTAAAGCACTTTTAAGAATAATAGGATTCAATTTATAAAATGAATAAATAAATTAATAACTTTAATATTAATTTCATAGATAATTTAATATATACATGTTAAAGTATAATATAAATAATATAGAATAATTATTAAATATGAAAAGGATCAAGGTTACAATAAATAAACCGAATCCATTGTTTGAGCTCTGGCTGGAAGAATGGAAAAAAAAAGCAATATCTCAAAAATCTGATTTGCAACATCATTTTACAAAAGCTTTGAATACTTTAAGAAGATATCCATTACCATTAGATTCTGGAAAAGATTGTATAATATTAAAACATTTTGGCTTAAAATTATGTACAATGCTAGACAAAAGACTCGAAGAACATAAAGTGCATCAAAAAGAAATGGAGCGTACAAATAATGTTTGCAAGTGTGATAGTTGCTGTCGTAGTGAATTCATTCTTTCATCAAGAGAGAAACGTATAGAAATGTATGAAGAAGAAATTAAAAAATATATAATAAGGCAAGTAAGTCATAACATTTTTATAAAGATTCATTTACAAAAATTTACTGTAATTTGCAAGAATTTGTTTGTAATTTAAGACAGAAGCAACATCTAAAAAGTCTTCTTTGTCGTCATGGAATTTTGCTTGTTATGCCATATTATTAACGTTATACAATAAAGAAGGAGATTCAAGTTATTCTGGTAAGCTTTTGTCATTTATCTATATAATATGTGTAATAATAGTATTAAGTTATTTATTTATGAAGATGCATTTCTAAATTAGAATTATTGTATAAATCTAAACAATTATACAATACATCACTAAAATCATTGGATCCAGATTTATATGATGGGAAATCATCAATTTCTATATTAATTGCTAGCAAATTAATACGGTTAAAGCAGTTTCCTATTAGGTATGTTTAATAAATCTCTATGTGATAACATATTTATATTAATAGGTAATTTCAAAAAATAATATATATTTTGTTTGTAAAGGTGTCATTTAACTAAACAAGGGATACATTTAGCTATAAAAATAAAACAAATTTTTAATTTGAAAAACTATAATAAACACTTACTCCAACTTTATTTTAAAAAACTGAAAAATTCTTTACCAACACAAAACTATGATTATGTTACGGATAAGATCTATGTTAAAGGAGGAAGTATTCCTAAATTCAGTAATGAAAAATATATAATTGAAAATGAGGAAAATAAGGAAAAATCTCCTTTATTTAATTATTTAAAAACATCTGATCAACAAAATACAATAAAACTATCATCAAATGTGGTAGATATTATGTTAAATGGAACTCAAGATGAAATAAAATTAAGACCAAATTCTTTTGACATAGTTTTATTGGTAGATACTAAAGAGACTTGTGGGTAAGTAAGTGTAAATAATAATTCAAGTTATGTATACTTAAAAAGATATATAATATTTATACATTATTAAAATAGTGGAAAAACAAAACCTCAACATGATGCAACGTTGATTGAATTAAAACAATTAGGAATATTATTTGAAATACGTCATTTAAGAATTGGCGACTTTACCTGGATTGCTAAATGTAAATATACTAAGAAAGAATTAGTTTTACCATATATAGTAGAAAGAAAACGATTAGATGATTTAAGTGCAAGTATTAAAGATGGACGATTTCATGAGCAAAAGGTACAAATTAACTTATGAAAATAAATCTATAATACTATAATTTTTTTTTATAACATAAATTTTTTTAATAAAATGTTATAGTTTCGTTTAAAACAATCTGGAATACAAAATCTTTTGTATATAGTAGAAGATCACGATAAGATTATACGAACTGGAATTCCACTTTCAACGCTACTACAAGCATCTGTTAATTCATTGGTACAAGATAATTTTATTGTCAAGTATACAGATAGTCATCAAGATTCAATGTCATATTTGGCAACTTTAACAAGTATTTTATGTAAACTTTATGCTGTATGTATATTATGTTATAATCAATTAATTACGGTAATGTATACAAATATTTTTTTATTTACTTATATTTAATATATTTCAGAAAAAGTATTTAATAGAATGTAAAAAAGAGAATCTTCTACCAACAAACATTTCCAGCAATTCTATTTCAGTAATGAAATTTGAAGAATTTAATAAAGCTGCATCTAAATTGAAAGTATGTATATAATTATTATATAAATAATATAAAATAATGTAAACATTTTAAATCCTTCTTTTTTACAGAATTTTAATGTACGACAAATGTTTGTTCGTCAATTATTACAGTTGAAAGGCATGTCAGTAGACAAAGCATTAGCAATTGTCGAATGTTATCCTACACCACTCATATTAATTAACGCGCTGCATAAATCTAATTGTGGAAAAACATTAATAGCAAATATACAATATGGACAACAAAAACGACAAATTGGACCAGCTATTAGCAAAACTGTTTATTTATTTTATACACAACAAGAATTGAAATAATTACATTGCAGAAGAACTTTATTATTCTTATTGAGAAAGGAAAAATAATGCAATTTTTAAGAAAAATACACAATCATATTTATCATATATATGTGTTAAATCATTGTGTTAAGGCATATCAGTAGACAAAGCATTAGCAATTGTCGAATGTTATCCTACACCACTCATATTAATTAACGCGCTGCATAAATCTAATTGTGGACAAACATTAATAGCAAATATACAATATGGACAACAAAAACGACAAATTGGACCAGCTATTAGCAAAACTGTTTATTTATGTTATACACAACAAGAATTGAAATAATTAAATTGCAGAAGAACTTTATTATTCTTATTGAGAAAGGAAAAATAATGCAATTTTTAAGAAAAATACACAATCATATTTATCATATATATGTGTTAAATCATTATATTGTATGGTAATAATGATGTGATACAATCAACGAACATAAAAAAACGTAATATCACACTCAGTTTTCCTTTTGTATTTAATTATTAAATACAACAAATAGGTTCTATTTATAATACAAGATCTTTGCTCAAATGATTTCACAAGTAAATGAATAATAACCTTGTTTTTCTTCACATATTAATATATACGTGTATATATTAATTCTTTATATTTAGTGTTTGTATGCGTGCGTGCGCGCGCGCGCGCGTGTTATGTTATATTCTTTTGTAATTTTATACACAATTACTTTTTTACATTCATTTATATACAATATTTTTTGTTTTGAACTTTGTATTTATGTCATTGAAGAGGCAAGTAACAAGTATTGTAAATCGTTTTATCTATATTTTGAATCTGTATACGTCAATCAAAAGACTAGCACGATAACCTAATGAACTTAATCAACGAAGTTCATTGTGAAAAGACATAGTTTCGTTATTCACGCCCGAGTCTAAACACGATAGTGCTTCCAATGGCTGGTTTAAAACATTTAGTAAATAAAATCGATGATACCGTAGCAGAATCCTTGTCAGGATTATGTTATACTTATCCGCAGTTAGAATTATTATTAGCTCACAAAGTCGTTCTATCTCCTGATGTATGTAATACATAATAATACTGGTATGTTCAGTTTATTGTAATAAAATATTCCAATATTATATTTGCTTTCATTTTACTTTAGATTAGAGATCAGAAGAATAAAGTTGCTATAATATGTGGTGGTGGTAGTGGTCATGAACCGTTTGTTGCTGGTATTTATAAATATTCAAATAGTTTTGTAAACAATGAGTTATTTAATTATTTCTTGAATCGATTTGTATAGGTTTTGTTGGTACTGGTATGCTGACAGCTGCCATAGCTGGTTCTATATTTGCATCACCACCTTCTAAACATATAACACATGCTATTAATTGTGTTGCACAGAATAATACAGGTATTAAACTTTTTTATTTATTTTTTCAATTGTAGAATTTATATTTTTAATTGTTTTCGTGTTTTATATGTTATAGCGGGTATATTAGTAATAGTTCCAAATTATACTGGAGATTGTCTTAACTTTGGAATAGCGCTTGAAAAAGCAAAACAAGCGGGTATTAATGTATGTTTATAGAAAATAGAATTCTAAATTAATTTTATTTATTATTATCATTAAATCAATGTAAAAAAATATTCGCAATCATCACTAATTGGTTATCGAATATATGATAGATTGCAGAGATAATAGTTGGCGAAGATTGTAGTATTCCTAAGAAAGAACAAAGTTCTATTGGTAAACGAGGCTTAACTGGGATGTTATTGGTTATTAAAATTGCTGGTGCACTTGCTGAAAGAGGAAAAACTCTTTCAGAAGTATTAAAATATGCAGAATATACTGTGGAAAATATGGCTACTTATGCAGTTGGATTATCAGCATGTTCTATACCTGGTTTGTCGATTAATATGAGATATATTTATATATTATTTTTAATCATGAAAGAATGATATCAAATATACAGTAAATAAAGAACAAAAAATATTTATACTTCTTTAATAAAATTATTTATGCAACACAATATAGGTCAAGGATATATGTTCGAACTTGCATCAGATGAAATAGAAGCTGGTATGGGTATTCACGGAGAAGCTGGTTACGAACGAATGAAAATAAAAAGTGCATCTGAAATCGTTACACTGATGTTGCAACGTATTTGTGAAGAATTAAAATTGATTAGCGGCGATAATGTTGCGGTAGTAGTAAATAATTTTGGAGCATTAAGTCAATTAGAACAAGGCATTGTCACATATGAAATTATAAAACAACTTAGTAAGTTATGCTAAATTTTTGAAAAGTACATATATGTATATGAAGGATCGTATATATAAGTATATTATTATAGATAATAAGAGAATACAACCACTTCGAGTTTATTCCGGAATTTTAGTAACATCGTTAAATAGTGCTGGAATACATATTACGTTATTAAAACTTCCTAAATGTCATGAAAATGTATTTCTAAGCTGTCTGGATGATACGACAAATGCTCCAGGATGGCCAGGTTGTTTTTATAGTATTCCTTTAGCTATAACACAACCACCGTTTAAAGAAGTAGAGAAAAAGAAACTAGACAAAATTGGCATTCAGGTAGATAATCAATATGGACATTTAATAAAATTATGTCTGCAAAATGCATGTAAAAGCATTATTGAAAAAGAAATATACCTTAATGAATTGGACCGTGGTTGTGGGGATGGAGATTGTGGGACAACACTTAAAAGATTTACCATGAGTATGCTTATAATTTTTCTCCTACCACAGTTTTTTTACATAAAAAATAAGATACTAAACTTTATGGTATATACAAATTATAAAAAATATATATTTATTTCAGGCATTCAAGAACATCTGAATAAACTGTCTTTCACTTATCCTTCTTTATTATTAGCCCAAATAGCTGATATTGCAGAAGAAAGCATGGGAGGATCATCTGGTGCATTATATTGTTTATTTTTTACAACTGGTGCAAAAGAATTATTATCCCTTAAAGAAAATGAAGATATTACCTCTGCATGGTCTCGTACATTTTGTAGTGCACTAGATAGTATTATAAAATATGGAAAAGCAAAACCTGGCGACAGAACAATGGTATAATGTTTGATTAATTATTACACATACTAAAGATAAAATTAATTATAATATTATATTAATACATAATAATATCAATAATTCATAATATATAAGAAAATAATTAAAATAATATTATTTATATTCACTATATATTTTGTATAATATAGTTGGATGCATTAGATCCTGCATGTAGAACATTTAAACAATTAGTAACAGCATCTTTAGGAGATATTATTCAAAATGTAACTATTGCAACATGGCAAGGATGTGAAGCAACAAAAGGCATAAAAGCTAGGTAAAAAGAGAAATAATTTCATAATAATTCATGAGTAAATTATATTATGTTACTATGATTATCTATATTATATATTTCTTAATATAGAGCAGGACGGGCCTCTTACGTAAAGCAAGAACATTATATGCAACAGATAGATGCAGGAGCATATGCTGCTGCTACTTGGATAACAGCTGTAGCAGAGACAATTAAAAATTTTTGTAAATAATGTATTAATACATTACTTATTTTATGATGCTTCTGTAAAAGGTATTATCTTTTATAGTTCTATAAAAATATATCGCATTCACGGAGAAAATGATCAAGTATTTTTATCGATTCAAATCCTGCATGATGAAACAGCTGATTTTATCCTCTCCATGTCGTCAAACAGTAGCAGATAATCAACAAAACAAGCTCACGTACATAAATTCACTTCTTTTACAAAAAGTAAATTGTGCACCAGGATCCAAGAGTACGATAATAATGCATTACTGAGTTACGCCCTCGAATCTCTCTCATCTAATTTTCACTCTATCTAAAACTGCGCGATGTGGTCGTTCTTTCCGTTGATGTGATTATAGTTATTTAGATGCTTACAATAATTGAAATTATATTTTATACATAAAATATATTGTTTATATATATATATATATATTAAAATTAGTTATAAAAGAATGTATAGACAAAAGATATTAAAAACAGAGGAAGATCACAAACTGTAATGTTTATATATAAATATATATAAATATATATATATATATATATATATATATATATATATATATATATATAGAGAGAGAGAGAGAGAGAGAGAGAGAGAGAGAGATTGTGTGTAATTTAAATTATATTTATCACATTGTCTACAATGTAATATATATGTAGTTATAACATAATTTTTGTAATATTTACATATATTTAAAATTCATATCATTGATTAGTGATGTAAATATTTGTTGCTTATAAAAAAATGAAATAAACTATTATTTCAACATTTCTTATTACATTTTCATACATTTTAATCAATCACATCTATAACAAATGGAATAAAGGATAATATCGAATTACTTATATTGTATATTGTGATGCTTATAATGCCACATAAACCTTCAATGATTAACATGATCTCATTTATCATTATTTGAAACTAAATCATAGACTTTTCCAACGAAATGAATAAAAATTTATCTATATCACTTTCAAATATTCGAGTAGTTCGCATATACAGGATCTTCAAGATCATAAAGAATGCGCGAACTCGTGAACATTTTAAGTGGTGTTGAATCATGTTCACAAATACTAGTTTATTATGATCTATTGTGTTTTTCTTTTAAACTTGAAATTAGTATATGTCAAGCTTTATATTCGTTCTCTTTATCAATAATTAATAACCATAATTTAATTAAACAAAACAGAGTTAGGATCTTCATTATCAAGTTGCTTTACATGTCTCAAGACATCTTTTTTCGTGATTACCCCTAATAATCGTCTGTAATAAAAATTATTCCAGTAAAATTTTTTTGTATCATTATTTATGATTAAACTATGTGAGAATTAAAATTTTGTTCTTACCCATTATGAGTGACAAGGGTTTGGCGTAATCCTAATTTTCTGAACATATCAACTACAGTCTCCATTGGAGTTTGATCTGTAATAGTAATCGGTGCCATATCCAATATCTTTTTCAGTTTTAATGGAGGCGGTGAATGTGCTTGAATATTATTTCCATTAGAGAAGATAACTAGAGATTGACCAGTAATTTCTTCTATCATGCGTTTGGCATTAGCTATAGCAAGATTAAGATCTCGTCGTAAAACAAAACCAACTAAATACTGAGATTCTTTAGAAACTATAACTGGAAAACCATTATGTTCAGTATCTTTGAGTAAAGTTTCTACATCTTCAACTGTCATCGAATCCTGAGTAAGAACATGCAGAGCTTCATTACGTCTGAAATAAAAAATATAATTACAAGAAATTACATATAGTAAGTAATAATAGTAAATAACAAATTATTATTGGATTTACTTAGGTTGCATAACATCAGCAGCTAATGTTGTATGCTGAAATTCGTCTTTGCTATCCAAAAATGGATATCCATTAAGACCAATATGGGCATCATAAATGCCTTGTTTTCCAAGAGCATCGCCCACCCATTTACTAGCCATAGCAGCTGCCATTAACGGAACGATATATCGAACACCACCAGTTAATTCAAACATGATAACAACCAAAGAAACAGTCATTCTGGTAACACCACCAAGTACAGCAGCAGCTCCTACCATTGCATATAATCCAGGTGTTATGCAATCAACTCCTGTAGAACACTCCTCACTAAACATCCAAATATGAGGATAGTAATAAGCAAGTTGTTCCATTCCTATTCCAACTATTCGACCCATGATAGCACCCAAACAAAGGGAAGGTATAAATAAACCACAAGGTACTTTCATACCAAATGTAAATATGGTCATAATTAATTTTAAAATAAGTGCAAGTACAAGTAGCCATATGGCTTTGTACACTCCAGGACCAGCTGCTGCAATTTCAATCGCAGACTTTACAGCTGTGAAATTTCTATTATAATCACTATAAAATATAAAAACATATAGTTAGTTATATACCATATTATTACCGATACACTTATATACATTACCATAAAATATCTGCATTAGAAACCCCACATTGACTGAAGAGTAAATAAATAAGTTGACTTGTATTAATTCTTGTGTATGGATTTGGATATCCAATTACAGCTGTTACTACTGTTACGATCAAAACTTCTGTAACTGGATACTGACCTAATTTAGAAGTTTTACGATATCGACACCAAAAGAGATTTGCTTTAATAAACAATGTACCAATTATACCCTGAAACAATAAATTAATTTCTCTTTAATAGTATTGTATTAAAATGTAAAATTATTTTAGAATATACTTACTCCCATTATACCAAGCATAACAAAGGGTATTAATTCAAAGAATATCCAAGGTTTATTATATTCTACATAAAATAGTACTGAGTGTTCATTTCCAAATGGATTTATAGAACGTAAAACAAAAGCTGCTATTAATGCACAGAAGAAGGATCTCCATAATGTCTTCAAAGGGAAGTAATAACTGACCTGTCGAATTACAGATGCATATGTAAATATTAATTTAGTAATATATACATATATGAGAGAAAATATATAAGTAATAGAATTTTAATCAAATATTCTGTGAGTTCTTATATGAGAAAAATAAACATAATAATAAGACATTTTACTAAGAATCAATTTTTATGAAATTTGTATTTTTATCTTTTCTTTTTTTATATTTAAGAATTTGTAACATAAATATACTATTTAAGTATATAATACTTCCTATTGTATATACAATTATTATTGTTCATAATAATCTACTAAAATATTTTATTTATGTTGAATTGAAATATATGAAAATTACAAAATAATAATAAATTTGTATATATCATCTATTCGTACAAAAACATTTTTTATTGTCAATTAATACTGATCAATCGCTAAACATACTTTTGAAATCAACTAGGTGCATCAGTGATCAAGATTATATAGTTTTCCACTGTGCTTTTTAAATGTTGGTATACATGACTCTGTAGAATTTGTTAGCTATTCTTCAACTGAAATGCAACTGTTCTGAAACATTATAGGATAGAAGCATATCGTTACTTATTACATTTCAACAAAAATTGATAATGTTTTATGCTGTGTATCACTATTTTCAATTAAAAAGAATTTCATAAAAGTCTCTAATCTTATATAAGTATTACTATTTTTTATATAAAATTTGGATATATTTTATAGTTTTTCTCTTTCTATTAATAATTCACCCATCCATACATACATATATAATAGCTAGATTTATGTATTCTTAAATAAAAAATAATCTTCCAATTTCAATTAAACATTAAAATAATGTGAAAAAAAATATATAAATATATTACATATCTTGATAAAGATCATACCTCTTCCAAACTAAATAAGACACCTCCAATTGGTGCACCAAAAGCAACTGATACACCAGCTGCAGCAGCGGCCGATAAAATTTCCCTCTTTTTTGCTTCATTCCTTCCATACTTTGGGAATAGATATGAAAATATGTTGCCTATACAGCAAGCAATGTGTACCATTGGACCTTCTTTACCCAAACTTAAGCCCGCCGATACCGAAAGAATTAAACCAACAGATTTAATAATTAATGTCCACTTTCCTAAGTATCCTCTAATAATAAAACCGCTTAATATCGTTTTAATCTAAAACAGAAATACTTTAATAAAAATTCAATACATAAACAAGTATAATTATTACATATAATTATTTTATATATAATAGATAAATTACAAGAAAAAAATGTTAATCCTTATACAAACCTCAGGTATACCAGAGCCACAAGCATACGGTGCAAACATTCGTACCAAAGATGCAGAAAGTGATGCAAATAAAAGAGCCCATGCTATATAAAACATATATGATATTGTGTACGGCCCTGCACCATCCTTTGATTGGTTGAATACTTCCGGCCATGTCCACCACTGCAAGGGTAATAAAGTAAGAGTAAGAGAGACGGAAATACTTAATTGAGATAAATCGAGAGTATAATAAGAGTATGGTACAATTGAATCAATTATTTATACAATTACATTTACAAATGTAAGTAGATCCTGCAAAGAAAAAGTAATATCTATATCCAATAGTATTATATAAATCTAATACATTCAATAAAATTAATAAACTGTAAATGTACATATATATATATATATACATATATATACGTCTGAAAATCTTAACCTGAGAGCAATTCCCACCATCAAAAGTTGTTTCGTTGTAACTCCAACAGCACTGTTCTTTATTTAACCAAAAAGCTTGCGGACATATTCCAAATTTAAGATCTGTCATCCAAGATGCTCCAATATCTATCACACCAGCAGCAACTCCCGTAAAAAGACCAACAAATAAAACGCAGAGCCATCCAGACCAAGCATCATGAGCCCCTTTGATTAAACCCCAAATAGAATCATGTTTCTTTTTAATAATATATCGATGTCGCATTCGATCTCGCGCAATATCTCTTTGCCAATCAATAGTATGGAAGTCCTCATATTGTCCAATCCCAGGTATATCATCGGAATCAACTGAAACTAATAAAATTGATCAACATGTGATATAGAAATTTTGCAACATTTTACATATTACCATAAAAATCTATATTTAAAATCTATTTAAAATGAAATATTTTTAAACTATTAAGCAAATTAAAATATAAGTATTAATGCATTTATTATCCACTAATTTATAAATAACTTACGTGAAGATACATCATCAACACGAATACAATGTTCTGATAAAACATTATTATCTAAATCATGGGATGCAGAGTGATGATTAACATCCAACATGTCTTCGTCACTGCTTAAATTCGTTTCACGACCTAAACCTCCACCTTGCAACCGTGCCTCATCTATGTTACTATTACTATTGTTTATGACCTAGAAATATAGAATTATTATGTATATAAACTTTATAACATTATACTTATAACATATTCTATAAAATAATATATAAATAATATTGATAAAATAAGGCAAACACAAATAAAAATTTAATATACCTTTGCATCAACCGAACGATATGTCGTGATAGTACTTGCATTTATGTGAGAGACAGGAGAATTTAAAGATGAAGTGCCCTTCAGTGGAAATTTCTCCATGGCATTGTGATAATCTATTATTTTTTACGATGAAAGTTATTATGAGAAAATTTTATATGAAAATCTAACGAAAGAAATAAATTAAAAGAATTTTATAATATCATAAATATGACATCAAATACTTTCTGAACAAAATTATTTATCCATATGAATGTATCAAAGACTCATGAACAGAAAATGCAAATGAAACACTTGACTGTTTTTAATATGATTTAATACAGAAAATAAATTATTTACATAATACTGTAGGATAATCCTTTAATGAAGATAATTAGGTTAGGACACAGAGAAGAAAATTTACTAATTGAGAATGCAATTCCTTCTCTTCTATAGCAAGAAAATTAACTATTTTAATTGAAAGTAATATATAGATATGTAGAAAGAAATTTGATTGGTGAAAAATTCTTGATAAATATTCCACTCCAAAAAAGAAAAAAATTATCATAAAATATCAGTAAAAATATAATGTATGTAGATTAGTTGGCAGATATAATCTGATCATAAATGACACGAATGTTTGACACAGCATATCTTCAACAACGATAACAATAACGCATTTCGTCATATGCATGTAGAAACTAAAACGTAAAATAATGCAAAAGCAAATATTGCAAGTAGGAATTTGCGTTGCTTCCAGATTGTTTACGCAATCAAGATTACATTAGCTTTATAATGTTACGGTTAATATACTAAACAAATTTCATATCATTAACTTACCATTTTCTTAAAAGAGATCGGTGCTCTAACAAATGTTTAAATTGCAATTTTATATCATGCAACATTACATTTCTTTGACAATTCTATTGTATTATACTAGGGAAGTATAGGGTATGGGGTAAACCATATTGCCGTTAATCATGAACATGCGGCACAGAAAGACAATTGTGATATAAAATTTTGTAATTATAAATATAAAAAGAACGAAAAAATATGTAGAATTCGTCGATAATAAAGAGAACCAACACCCATATAAAAAGAAATTTAGTAACAAATGTATTGGAAACTTTATAAACTTCAAAGGGTTAACGACTGTAAAATTTAATTATATAGATATAATATCTCGCGACAAAGATCGAGCAAGAAATGACGGAATCTTTTTTAAGAAGTGCTGCATTTAATTTGCATTGCTATTGGTTAGGTTGTTGTCACTTGTCCAATGGCAAATAACGCTCTACAGATGGGGGCGTTATCATCGCAATCAAGTATATTTTTAACTGAACTGCAAATGTATTAGGGTTTTTATCTTAAGAAGTACGATCTATGGTATATATAAATTAATATAACCAAGTAAAACAAATCTTTTTGAGAGAAACTTACGGTATTGGTAGATCTTATATTTGTATTTTGTTCAGTACTTTCGTAAGAACATAAAATACATTTGTAAACAGAAACGAGCATCATGTCGATCGGAGTACCTATTAAAGTACTTCACGAAGCAGAAGGACATATAATAACATGTGAAACGAACACCGGTGAGGTCTATCGTGGTAAATTAATAGAAGCCGAAGATAATATGAATTGTCAAATGCAAAATATAACAGTAACGTATAGAGATAAACAAGTTGCTCAATTAGAAAATGTATATATTCGTGGATCCAAAATAAGGTTTTTAATATTACCGGACATGTTGAAAAATGCACCTATGTTTAAAAGGCCAGGTGGTAAAGGTTCAGGTACTGCGGGCAGAGGAAAATCCGCTATTTTACGTGCTCAAGGTAAGTTCGTCAATTCTAAAAGTAATAGAAATATTTATAAATTTATATATTAAATGATTTATTGCTAGAATTACTTTAATATTAATAATGTTTCTGGTGATGTAAGTTCATTATTATAACTTAATCATTAGTAAGTTCATTAAATATAACTTCACAATATTAATTTATATATCAGTTTTTATATGTACGATATTCATATTATTATAATATTGTATGATGCATATTTAAAATCTAAAATGTTAATATTTCGTAGAAAGTAAATTAAAATAACGATGTTAATACTAGCACATAATAATTAAAAAAAAGTTATAAATATATATAAAGATTAGACTTTGTTTCATAAAATAATAAATGTTTGATTATAATATTGTACTGTTTATTGATATTAAAAGTTATAAATATATATAAAGATTAGACTTTGTTTCATAAAATAATAAATGTTTGATTATAATATTGTATTGTTTATTGATATTTTGTACTGTATATATGTTTATAATAATATTGATGAAAATGATATATATTTCTATATACTTATTATTTATTTAATTATTTGTATTTAGCTCGTGGAAGAGGTCGTGGACAAAACCAAAGAGGGAGAGGCACAGGTTCTGCACCTTGGTTGAATCAACAAAATCAACCAGGAGGATCACAACCTGGAAGAGGTCGTGGATAATCATAGTAATAATTCAATCATATACATTAAGAAAATAACAGACTTATAAATATATTAAATCATTTTGTACTATTTGAAATACCTTTCAAAATTTAGATGAACTTTTATGCAAAAAATCATTTGTATTATTGTATCTAACAATAAAGTATGGAACAACATAATTTGATTTTACTATTTATGTTATTAATAATAAGACGTACGCATTAATGCTGTTTATTACTCCTAGTTTTATAACAACGTATGCTACTAATAAATCCAGGTGTAATTCTTGATCAATTTAAAAAAATAAAGTATCATTTTAAAGATGAAAATTTAAACGCGGATATGTTTTTTATTTATTTTCTTTGAAAATAAATAAAATTAAAAGTGTTAAAAATGTTTTTCCAAGAATAATTTATGCATAAAAATCAAGCTTTTCCAAAAATTAAAAAAAACCATGTCCTTGCTTAAATCTTCATCTTTAAAATAAGATTTTGTTCATCAAAATCTTTCAAGAATTATAACTGGACTTACTGTTGGTTTAAACTCTATTTCAGACATTTTTTTTGAAAAAAAAATTTCATATAATCCTGCCCCTTGAACTTTGCGGCATAAGGGAAGAAGCTCGTAACCTCACTACTAAGTTTCATATAAACGCTTGAATTTATTTATTTACGTGAAATAGACGATTAAGATAAAACTCCCTGTGTTATTTTTCTCTGTAATTTCCCCTGTAGGCGTATATAAATATTATTACTATTATTATTACTACTACTGCAATAATAATATATAACATTAAAATATAATGATAAAAGAAATAAGTAGAAGACGAAATACATATGTACTTAAATATTATATAAATCATGTACATACTACATTATATATGATGATGATTTATAATAACAAAAGATGAAAGAATATATTTAAACAAGATACAATATAGTCAATTTAGTCATTAGTGTTTCACAATGATTTCTATACTCTCTTTTAGATGCAATCTAATGTCATCATGCGTGATGGTTTTTTGCACGAATTTTCAACAAATCGTTTCTTCAATAATTTATGCATGTGACCATTCACTAATAGATATATCTAATACTGATGAGATGACAAATACAAAGCGGTTTTTTGATTTTCGTACGTTATTTCGTCCGTTTTTATTGTCTTTTTGCCTTATATATAATCGGTTTGTAATACACATTTTTCTTGTTCATTTTTTTTCTTATATCGATTTTATTTTAGTTCTTTTTGATTTTGCGAAATTGAAAATTTGTATGAAATTTTCTTATGAAGTTGATATAATGAAAAAATGAGGATTCAATTATCAAGCAAATAAGCTTATATAATCTTTTTAATTATTATATGTATTTTAACATGTAAAATTCATATAATATGTAATTAATATTAATTACATATTATATATAATTTATATGTATTTAAACAGTATAAAATGTATATACAGAAGTAGAGTATAATTAATATTTAACTTAACAATCGTACAATTGTTTAAACATTATAAAGTTAATAATCGATATTTTAATAAAGATTAGAATAAACAATTTTTTCGACTACTTAATATTTATTTAACATTTATTAAAAATAGCACTTTAGTATGCTTCATTAATATTAATAATTAAATAATAATAATTTATATGAATCAAATTTACATAATTGTTTTAAAAAATCCACTTTTTTTATTTAAATATCATATATGCGTTAATACAATGTCAAAATAAAATAATTTTAATCTTAAATTTCGATTGATATGAATTTTAATACTTTCGTTTTCATTAAATAACGAAGAAAAAGAGTTTGAGCGACTTAGACAAACTAGAAACTATTAGTCTGCTATTATAAACGATTTTTTCGATTATTTAATATGCATTTAAAATGTTTATAGTACTATAATGAACTTTAGTAATAATTAATAATTATATAACAATAGTTTATAATAATCAAGTTTGTACATTTGTTTAAACATTACCATATGTCGTAATATACGTTGAATAGAAAATAAATGTAATAAAAATTTTCAATGTGTTTAAATTTTGAACTCTGAGTCATTGCCTTCAAGTAATTTCAATAAGAATGAACTTTTTAATGACTTCGATAGTTATCGAAACAATTTTTGTTTGCATTTCAACGAGTAAACATCGAAATTCTTTTTTTCCATATGGCTAAGATTAAATAATTTGTATTATAGACAATTTTAATTATTTAAATAATCTATAATGTACACAAAGTATAATAAACTAATATTTAGAGAATAATACATTCGCTTAAACATTATATAACCTGTAACAGGCGTTAAATATAAAATTTCAATCTAATATTTCAACACATGTAAATCTCGAACTCGGCTTACAAAATTTATACTTTCGATAAATTTATAATTATTTGAACAATTTATAATATGCATGAAGTACAATAAATGAATATTTAAACAATAGTATATTCGCTTAAAAATTATACAGTTCGTAAAATGCGTTAAATATAAAATAATTTTAAATGAATATTTCAATACACTTAAATTTCGAATTCGGAGTTGTTGCCTGCAATTAATATCAACAAAAACGAACGCTCAATTAACTTCATTAGCTATTGAGTTAGTATACTTTTGTATTTTAACGAATAAATATCGAAATTCTCTCTTTCTATATGGCTTAAACTTAAATAACTTGTACTTTCGATAATTTTTTAAATATTTAAACAATATATGGGGTACAAGGAATATAACTAAATAAAATGCCAATTGTGCAAGCATCAACAAAAATTTAAAATAAATATATTTTTGTATCAAATATTTTCTCAATATTTTCAACAATTTCCAATTATAATTATGTTACTAATAATTCTATTTTTATTTTTCTATTTCAGAACATCATTGCAATCATGCGCGAAAGAATAAGGGAATCTAGTATTGTATTAATAAAATAAAAACACAAGAATCGCAAAAGAGAAGCAGTATTATGCATCGTAAATGAAAATTTTTGTCGTCATAAGAAAATTACCTATACTTTTTTTATTATCTTGGAACAGGATGGTCATTTGTATAAGAATCAACAAAAACTTAAAGTAAATGTATTTTTATATCAAACATTTCTTTAATATTAGAATATCATTTAACATTATTTTGAATCTCATTCAATATTTTCAATAATTTCTTATTATAACAATGATACTAATAATTGTTTTCATTTTTCTGTTTTAGAACATCATTGCGAAAGTAATATGTGCGAAGTAATGGTGAAATTGAAAGTAGTATCGCTAAAATAAAAACCAAAAATTACGAATTAAAAACATTGTTTGTTTGTTAATTTTTCGCGATTTAATATTGTTTGTTCGAGAAAAATATTTTTAACAATAGGACAGATTGTATTTATACAAGACAGTAGAGTTTTGCGAATTAAATTCAGTGATCGTTTGTTAATAAATAACTAGTGCGTATTAAAGTCGGCGTATCATTGAAGATGGATTCAATTTACAGCGATGTTGACTTATCTGGAACCATCCTAGAACTTCTTAAGTGGTAAATAAATTTTTAAGTCCCTCAGATCACTTAATCATGTCTAAGATGAAAGGTCTGGATCGGCATGGGTGATTGGTTGTAATTAATTAATTTTTCTTTAAACATAATGCTCTTTTTATGTTACTTGAGTGACCACGAAAAACTTTTCTTCGGAGATTTACACGAGAATAGTTTTTTATTTTTTGATTTATTAAATCAGAATATAATCTTCTTGTTTTATACGCGTTTATATTTATTTGCATTTTAATATCGATATTCATGGATATTTACGAGTTTTAATAAATAATAAACAAGAAGATATTCGAGGTAGATATTTTCTTGTAATAGAATAATCGTTTCTAAAAATGAGCGTCCAAGGATTTTCCATTATATTTTTAAGTAAAAATTAATTAAATATTTAATCAATTTGAATTGATAAAATAAAGATTTAAATAATGTCATTGCTTTTGAAAGAACAAAGTTCAGTAGAATTATTGCTTTTAAAAAAGAAAAGATGAGTAGTCATTACTAAAAAGCAAGGAGTAATTCCAGTTTTTCCCTTATACTTCCCAGATGTCTCTCAATTAAAAGCTAGTAATTATATTTTATACAAATGATTTAGGCTTTTTCTTTTTAGGGTTTCGTTAGGATTGTTGATTTTCTTTCAAATTTTAGAATTAAGAATAGTTCTAATTTTTTATTAACCATTTTAATACGCTAAATTTTGTTATTACATTTGTTGAATTATAGAGTTTTTTAATCGGAGACTCTTTTCTTGCTTGCACGTAATGGATGACCTGCAAGAAGTAAAGAAGAGATTATATGCCGAAAAGGCCTCCACAAACTGTGCCTTAAGAAGGCAACTTAGAATACTAAATTATTTTGGAAGACTCATAAGAGCCTTTTCAGAATGGCTCTTAGTTATATTTTAATTTTATCACGTCATTTAAAATGCTTTTATGACGATGAGTAGATTCCATCTTCGATCCCATATTGCCCTGCGTACACGAATAAGATTATTTCATATTTTATGCATTTTTATTAGCAAAATCGAGAAAAGTATATTTTTCACTTTTTTTTTTTTTATAATTCAATTAAATTCATAATTTTATTTTTATATAATCAAGTTTCATATTAAAATCATAGCTACGAAATGTATAAGATGACATTTATGAGAACCACTGAAACAGCACTGAATAAAAGTGTGTATGAAGCCGAAACAAACAAACGAAAATGTATTAAGGTTACATTTTTGCGTATGCAAGTAGAATTATTTGAAATTGTATATTTTTATTATTAAAGTCGAGTCTCTTACATTTTTCGCTTTTCTCTTTTTTTTTTTAATTAAATTAAATTCATACTTTTATCTTTCCAAAGGAGTATATTTCTTATTTCTATATAATTAAGTTCTATTAAAGTCATAGTAACGAAACGTATAAGATATGGCACTTGTGAGAGTCACTGAAACTACACATAGAGTTGAAATAAGCATATTTAAATATATCCCGTGTTCTTCGCGTCACGAGATTTATTCATGACAGACGCAGGTTATGAAAATGATAATAAAATGTATAGATATAAGAAATAGATCTCACGGTACTATCGATTTAAAATCAACCGTGTTGAATGCACACGGATTTGTACAGGAGAATATAAAATCTTTCAATTGCATAAAATTTAGTTAGAGTTAATAAATGTAGTAGTTGAAATTACTGTGCAGTTAGCGTTGGACCAGAATTTTCACGAAGTATAATGTAATGCATATCATAAAAAAAATAATATGTATTATTTTTAACAATAAAAAGATCGTATATATTATTTTTTTATGATATGCATTTCATTGCAAGTAATATTGAGCTGATGGTTGCTTGATTCATTTGCATGATCCATTTGCATCAAAAACAAATGAAAAATAATGTCCTTATCACCAAATTTTTTTTTGTATTTATATAGACAAATTAAAAAAAAAGAAAAAACTATATTCCAGTAATTTTTACATATATTCTATGTCAATTATATAAAAGTTCAGTGCTCTGTAATAAAAAACAAAAACAAAAATATAATAAAAATTATTTAAGAAAGAATAAATCTTATTACATATACATTATTGATAATATTGACTATTGACAGAAATATTGTTTGTAGTAGGAATAATTGTTTTGTATAGTACGACATTATTTGAAGTGATCCATGCATACAGATACTTCACAGTTTTCATACTGATAAATTGTTTCTATTCTTTTCTTTTGAGATAAATAAACGACATAACACTTTTGAGCTTTTCTTGATGAAGTTGTTTTTATCACTAATGAAAAATGTTGCCTAGTAACTTGATAGCAATGATGGACTTTTTGTAACCTGTTTAATTTTGTTTATATTTTTAATTTTTTTATATAATTTTAGTTTTTTTATATAACAAACGTACAAATAACCGTAAATATTCGCGCCAACTCACAATATCTAAGAATGTAACACACTTTGGTAATAAGATGAATGTAACACACTTTGATAATGATCAGAAAATTTACGCATATATATATGCTAATAATCGAAATAGTTTAAATAAACTTTAGCCATATATATAAGTTTAATTAGAAAGATGGAATATAAAGTTCGTACAGTTAACAAATATTTTTTAAGTAATCTATCTTTATAATTTATACTCCTAGTTAGAAGTATAGTCTATATAGAAGTATAATCTACACAAGCCTATACATCGATACAATAGACACATGGTGAAGAAAATGCTTCCCTATTGTGTTTGTAGTTCATATTTCGTCCATACCCGCTGAAGTCACTGATGTTTCGTGCGAAAGATGGTAATCAGTTTGTAACCGATCATTTAAAACTGTAACTTTGTATGTTTTTGATGTATTTTTAAATGATGTTGCATGTATTACAAATTAAATAATATTAAAAAAAAATATTATGATATACGATGAGTTATCCAGAGAAAATTAAAAATTGTGAATTACAATTTTGTATTATTTGGCGGTAAAGCTGAAGTTAAGTTAAATATGCCATATTTGAACTTTCGTTAATTTTTTTTTACTAGCTAGCAATTTGCATAATGCTATAGCTTCATTATCGGTCAAAATGAGAATGTACAAAGTCCAAATAAATTTATAAAAAAATTGAATTCTGTACCTAATAAATACAGTGTATTTAATTCTGAAAATTGTAGGTAAGTAATATATTATTATTCATATTTTTGTTTTATTTATGTTATTGTTATCCATTTTCATCGAAAAAAAATCACGTAAATAGATATATGTCTAATGTATAATATCGACTGTTTTTACATAAAAAAATTAATATTATTTCTCAATATATTATTATAATATTAACGTTAATTCTCATTATTATAGTAAGAAACTAAATATTATCAAATTTTAATATTATTAAATTTTATTAAATTTTCTATTTACAATATTATATTTGATTTTTAAACCTTTAAATACATTTAAACAATACAATTGTTGTTGTGATAAATAAGATGTTTTTTTACTATTGATAATAATTAAAATTGTTTCAGGTTTTTTTAAGTCATGATTTCCTTAATAAAAAACATTCAGATTGCTTCACTTGTTTACAATGGCAGTAGAATTACAACACAATTATTTTCTACTAATACAAAGTTACATTTAGAAACTGAGGTAAAAGAAGTGATCTTAAAATATCTTGATGGGAAAGATAATGGTATAGTAGTTCTAGGGCTAAATCGCCCGAATACCCGTAATGCTTTTGGAAAAAATCTTGTTTCGCAATTAAATAATGCAATCTCTACTATTAAACAAGATGATAAATTACGAGTACTAATTATTCGTAGTCTGGTACCATTCGTGTTCTGTGCTGGTGCTGATTTGTATGAAAGATTAAAGATGAGTAAATCAGAAGTGTCAGAATTCGTAACATCCTTAAGGAATATTATGAACGACATAGAGTCAATATCAATACCAGTTATATCTGCTATAGATGGTGTAGCATTAGGTGGTGGTTTAGAACTTGCATTGGCTACAGATATTAGAATAGCTGCTTTAGAGGCAAAACTAGGTCTTGTAGAAACAAAACTAGCAATAATACCAGGTGCCGGTGGTACTCAGAGATTACCAAGAATAGTTGGATCTGCTATAGCTAAAGAACTTATTTACACAGCGCGTATTTTGAATGGACAACAAGCAAAGAATATTCATCTTGTAAATGAAGTTGTACTACAGAATAAAAATGGTGATGCGGCTTATCAAGCTGCATTATCACTTGCAAGAGAAATTCTACCTAATGGTCCTATTGGAGTAAAGTAAGTATCATATATTCTTAATTTTGTATTGTAACATATTATACTATGTTTTATAATCTCACTTAGACTAGCAAAAGAGGCTATATCAAAAGGTATAGAAATGTCTATAGAAGATGGATTAGAAATTGAAAAACAATGTTACAATAAAGTTATAAATACTGAAGATAGATTAGAAGGTCTTTCAGCATTTACAGCAAAACGAGTGCCTATTTATAAAGGTATATAAATTTATGTATTATAGGATAATTATTTGAAATCCAACTATGATTGTTATCTTTTAAAATCTATAACTGAAAGAATGAATTTGTGGGGATCAATATTTATATGATACTTTTGCATCAATTGTATTAATATAATTAATATAATTTTCTGGTAAAGTTTAATCTCATATTTTAATAATATCCTGTGTAAATTTAAATACTTATACGTGGTTGTAATTATTGTTTAGTCTAATGTTTATACTTGAATTATTGTTAATTTATCTTGAAAGAAAGAAATATATACAACTCAAATTGTATATTATATGTATATGAATGTTATACGAATTTTTTAAGATATTTACTAATATATATGCATATTTTAATAATATGTTGGGATTTTTATAATTGTTATAATTACTGTAATTACTGTATTAGAAATATAGTTTTTTAAATATACATATGTTTAAGATAATAAATAATTAATCTTCCTTTATATTTCAAGAAAGTATTTAAATGAAATTCGATTATAACTTATTTGTTTAATTTTATGAATATAAAGAATTAAGATGATTACAAGAAAACAACTATGATAAATATTAGATATATATTTAATGACTTAATTTTTTTATAACATAATTTTTTTAATAAATTTATGTAGTATATTCAGTAAAGTCATCCATATAAACTCGTTTATTAGATCTTGGTGACAAATCATCTGAATTACCATCAGCATTATTACTTACGGATTCTTGTAGTACTCTGTTTCGTAGTCTTTTAATATGCCTCAAACGTTCCAACCAGTTGGAAGCATATGGATTATGACTGTTTTGTTTTAAGGAAGAAGATACCATCGAAGCTAGCTGAATGTAAAAACAAAAAAAATAAAGATAGTAAAATTAATTGTTGTTATTCATTATGTAGAACTTACATTTGCATGTAAAGCAAGTTGACGTGCAAGTATAGCTAGGTTTTCATCAGAGATAATTTTTGGTTCACTATGACCAATATGTTCTGCAAGTTCTTCTCTTGCTTGTACTGTTACTTGATTAGTGCCATGATCTAAAGGTTGGATCACAACACAAGCATAATTAAATTGTCCCTAAAATAAAAATTTAACGTAAACAAATTTCATTAATTAACTTTTCATTATATATTATTAAACATTATTATATACTACTAAATATCATTATATAGATTAATTATGTAAAATAAGTTTATTAAATTATTACAGAGTATTTCAACAAATATTAAAATTAATAGATATCTAAATGTTTACTTTACACACACACATGCATATGCATGAACGTGTATCTCAAAAATTTACTTTACTAATTATTCAGATATTAGTTTTTAATAGATTAATTGAGAACATATATTAATTAATATCTAACCTTAACAGTCTGAATATTATACGACTCTCCGGATTCATTATAAACAACAGTTACATAATTATTTCCAATGTGTTGTTTCTTTGAAGTGCATTTTGGATCACTTTGTTTTATTGGCATCAATGTAGCTACATGAAATGCAACCTAAAACAAAATAAGATTTTTTTTTATTTTATAATAAACAAATATTATAATTTATTATTTTAAACTGAAGTACAAACTTGTGTAACATCATCTTGCCATATATATGCAAAATTTCCATTTTCACCATTGCGATCTAATCCTCCTAAAAATACACTTTCATCTACATCTTTTAGTCGTATCAAAGTTCCTAAATCTTTTAAAAATTTCATGTATCGATCAGAACCATGCTGATTTGCTAAAATCTCAACCTCATTTGAAGCTTGTCCTGGACCAACATATAATACTCCAATTTTATGTGTTTCATATGGTTGTATTCTATCCAAATTTGTTACTGCTCTTTGTATAGCAGTTGTTTGAGGGACTAATAAAGGCTTTTCTGTTGTAGTACCAAAATGTGCAGTGTGATATAATTGTAAAAATACAAAACTGTAAAACGTATATTTTATACATTAATTTAGTCATAGATTTATAGATCCATTAATTTATCCGAATTATATATATTACCTAGGATTAATACCGGTTCGAGGGGATTCCTTAATACGTGGTGAATTACCTCGACGAGCAGTATTCCATTCATTACGGGACTTCGTAACTGGACTCATTACAGATATAGTATGTCCTCTATCACGAAAAGGTATTGGTAAAGGTGGTAATGCAGAGGGATCCGG